>NW_024882676.1:0-221236 GCF_019059575.1 Amphibalanus amphitrite | reverse complement strand
AGTAAGAAACATGTCTGCTCTCAAGAACGAACGTGCCATGAAGAAGGGTGCGCTGACACGAACAAGAAGAAGAGCGTTTGTACTGATCGACACTCGTGGTAGCAAAGAGAGCTGCATGCAGTGTTGAAGGAGCTGGACAATGCTCTACAAGATGTTCTCGAGAAGAACATGGAATACAAGATGACCTCTGAAGATGATGATCACCAGAAGAAGTGTGATGAATACGAGCAAGAGGCCACTGAGGAGCACAGGATTGCCCAGGAACGAGTGGCAAGTCACCTGCAAGAACGAGCGGGAGAAACTCCATCAGCAACAACTGACAGGTCATCTGCTGCTTCAAAGGCTCGGGTGCAGCATACCACCAGAATGGCAGAAGTTGAGGATAAGGTACGTGAGCTGGAGTTACAGCAGCTGCAACGTCGCCTCGAGAGAGAGGAGGAAGAACAGAAGATGCAGCGAGCAAGACAACTGCAAGAGAAACAAGATGCCCTGCAGGCTGCTCGTCTTAAGACAGAGTTAACCAAGGCAGCTGAAAGTGAGCTGACATGGGACAGGAAAGAAGACTTCAATGAAGAGAATGAGAGACGTCCAGAAGGAAACCAGAAGAGAGATGAAGAACACAGAACAGACCTTCCTTTACCTAATCCCAACCCTGATCCTGCCAGCCAACTGTTCCGACAGAGCCTGCCTCGTCTCAGGCTTCCCACTTTCAGCGGAGCAGTGGAGGAGTTTCCAAGATGGTACTCGATCTTCTCAACACTGGTGGAGCAGCAGAATCTGAGTGCCAATGAGAAGATGGCACATCTGCAGAATGCAGTCACTGGAGCAGCAAGAGCCATCATCGGAGGGATGGTGTGTGATGGAAGCTCCTTTGAAGATGCTCTCCAAGCACTCAAAGAAAGGTATGGCAGAGACATTGATGTAGTTCAGATGACCCTCAAGACTGTGTTTTCGTGTCCAGCTCCCAAGCCGTTCGATGCCAGATCTCTGGAGAGATATTATGGAGCAGTTCATGGTGCTACAACTACATTGAAGAGACTGGGATATGAGGGTGACCTGCAGTCTTGTGAGAACCTGCGTCGTCTCCTGAGCAAACTGCCAGTTGATATGCGGAAAGCGTGGGCTGAACACTCCCTGGGACTGGTGCGACCTACCCTGCTGGAGTTCGACCAGTGGCTCCGTCTGCAGCTGCGCATCCAGCTGAGCTGTGAGGCAGCTGCGCCTGCACCCAGTCAGCAGAAGAGGACAGCTGGGATGTTCCTCACCACGAAGACGGCAAGCACCTCAGGTGAGAAGAGATGTGTCCTCTGTGGTGAAAGTCATGGGCTGTGGGCTTGCGAGCAGTTCAAGGCACTGACTGCTGATGAGCGTGCGCGAGTTGTGGCTGAGCACCGACTGTGTTTCAGCTGCCTGCGGCCGGGCCATCGGAGCAGAGATTGCAGAACAGCTCGAGCCTGCGGCATCGATGGTTGCGTGCTTCGACACAGCCGGTATCTGCATGGGAGCAGGAGGATCAGGAGGCTGCAGCCTGGTTCGCCGCCCCCCTCAGGAACGGAGACGACGACCGGCGAGATCACCATAGCGTCGGTCCGACGGGAGGAACAAGATGCGTGTCATGTCCTGTTGCAGGTCGTACCTGTACGTGTCCATGGTCCCGCTGGGCGGTACAAGGACACACTGGCGCTTCTCGACCCTGGGGCACAGACGTCGCTCTGCAATGCGTCTGTCCTAGACGAGCTTCAAGTTGAAGGCGAGGTTCAGCCGGTTCGACTGAGCAACGTAGAAGCTGCGGGCCGTGAGAGGCTGTCCAGGCGGACGACTCTTGAACTGTCACCGCTGGCAAGCACTGAAGATCCGTCGAAGAGGATTCTAGTGCCAGAGATCTTCTCCGTGGACAGGGTCAACGTAAGAACTCCCACGATCCGAGGCAAGAACGTGTCGAAGTTCAAGCACCTGGAAGGACTGAAGATTCCAGACATCTCCAGTGGCACGGTCGAGGTGCTACTGGGAGCCAACGTGCTCGAAGCGGTACTCCAGCGCGAGGCGCGTGTCGGTGCACCAGGAGAGCCTGTGGCCATCCGAACGGCTTTTGGATGGTCCTTGACTGGTTCACTGACTGGTGTAGTGCCTGAGCATGTTCGGGAGGCTATGTTTGTGTCCACGCTTCGTGGTCAAGAACAGCATGACCTGTCGGACTGGTGGACTACAGAATCCTTCGGGACACGTGCCACCGAGCCCGCGCTGACACCCGATGAGAAGAGGGCGATGGACATCCTGGAGAAGACTACTCAACACCGAGGAGACAAGTATGAAGTTGGTCTGCTATGGCGAGACGAAGAGGCCGAGCTCCCGGACAACTACACGATGGCGCACAGCAGGCTCAGGTCTCTGGAGCGCAACCTGGCGAAGAACCCAGAGAGAGCGCAAGCGTACAGAGAAGTGCTTGAGGGCTACGTCCAACAAGGGTACGCGCGGAAGCTGACAGCTGAAGAGAGTCGAGTGAAGAAGAAAAAACGTTGGATTCTGCCTCACCACGCCGTGACACACCCAGAGAAGGTGAAGCCGCGCGTCGTGTTTGACGCGGCCGCCCAGTTTCAGGGTACCTCCCTGAACAGCGAGCTGTTGAAAGGTCCTGACCTCTTACAGAACCTGCATGGGGTCCTCTTGCGTTTCAGGCAGGAGCGGTACGCACTGGTGGCAGACGTCTTCCAGATGTTCCACCAGATTCAAGTGCGGACGACGGACCAGCCAGCTCTGTCGTTTCTTTGGCGTGAGATGCAGACGTCAAGGCCACCGGACATCTACCAGATGTTAGTGGTGATCTTCGGCGCGAAGTGTAGTCCGTGCATCGCCAACTACATCCTGCGTCGAACGCTCGTTGAGGACAAAGAAGCAGAGAGTCAGGGAGGTCATCCGACGCTGCTCGCCAACTTCTACGTCGACGACTTTCTCCGAGCGGAGGAAACCCCGGAAGCAGCTCTGGCAACGATGGAGAAAGTGACAGCGCTGATGTCTCGCGGAGGATTCCGACTAACGAAGTGGAGATCGAGTCACCCCGAACTTCTGGAGAGCATACCGGAAGATGATCGAGACGCATCACAGAAGCAGCTGGTGTCATGTGAAGGCGGAACACGGAAGGCGCTGGTGCGTACTGCCTCAGGATCATACAAGCGCCCATGTACCAAGATATGTCTCCTGGAGGGAGAGGCGCCTCTGAGCTGAAGGCCAAGAAGAGAACGGCAGTCGCCGATGTCCAGCAGATGAACGCTTTGCTGGAGAATGATGTTTATTCTGTTAATGTACTCGCCATGTTTTTATTTCATTTATTTGTGTTGATTTATTTTGTCCGTTTTTTCCTATTCTTAACCCTATGATCGTCTCTCCTCTGGTTGTCCTAGTGTCCTAACGTCGCAGCCATCGACGAGCGGCGGTGGCACCCCGAGGATGGACGACGACACGCCGCTGGGGGTACAGCGGCGTTCCGAGGGACGACACGCCGGTGGGGACAGCAGCGCTCTGATGACGACACGCCGCTGGGAGTACAGCGGCGCTCTGATGACGAGTCGTCGCTGGCAGTGCAGCGATTCCAGCGCGTGGACGCAAGATGCCGGCGGCGAGAGGCCCGCCGCTGCTGGTCGCGGCGGACTCAGCGCGCTGGCGGGGACTGACTCGCCGGTGGTCGCGACACACGAGCGCGGCTAGCCAGCAGCGAGAGCGGCGGGCGGCGCGCGCCTGAGGCATGCGGCCTCGGAGCGGTGCGCCGCGAGCGACTGCTCCTGGTCCGGCCGTTATTTGGAGCGGCCCGCGCCGTGCTGAGCGGCGTCTGGCAGCCCTGATAGTGATTCGTGTTGTGCGCGGTCCGCGTTGTTCGGCCCGCTCCGGACACTGAGTGTGGTCCGAGGTGACATAAAGACAACGTGCTCGGCTGTGAAGGTGATATTTTGGTTGCGCCGTGATTGTGAGGCGTTCTAAGCGATAGTTACTGCCATCGGTACGCGGGTTTGCTGCGCTGTTCGTACAGTTCGTACGGTGGATGATAGATACTGGTCTCCAGTGATACGTGCCTCAGGAAGTTCAGGGAGTTTTCCTCCGAAAACTGGGGGGAGGATGTTGTGACTTGTTTTGATTTAGTTGCGGCGATCGGACGAGTATCTCACAAAAATAGGCGTTTGCGGCGAACCCCGATGCGGTGATTGTATCAGCGACATTTTGCCACGAGGGAGTTGCCGAGAATGAGCCGGCACTGATCTATTTGTGTGAAATGGAAGGTGAAAGGTCAGTATTTTTGATAATTGTGCCACTGACAATGATGAGCAGTTGGCCGTGCATATTAAACTGATAAACTGTGGCTAGAAAACTGATATATCGTAGACATTATGTTCGTTGCGGCAATAGTGGCGCGAGTTCCACGTGCCATTGGGGCTGATATTGCTAATTTATATTATTTACTTTGTATTTGAGCCTTAGATCTAGCATATTGTAAAAACTGGTACATTTTCTCGTGCATTTGGGCAGTGGCAGGTGTGATAGGTTGTACTGTTGTGTGTCACCAGCTGAGCGTGATCCAGCTGAGGCACCAGACGGGAGCCAGTCGAGTGTGAGCCGACTGGCCACTTGTCTCACCGCTGCGCCAAAACACATCTGGTCAGTAATTACTATCTTTATTTGTAACAGAACAAATGCCAGTTGTACCTTGTCATTTCTGCTGATTGAATTTATTTGCATTCATTCTGGCAGATGTGCATTTGTATCCGCATTTCATACAATGTGTGAACTGTCCGCATCAATGTCCGCATTTGATCCTTGGTTATGTTGTATGTGTGATTATTGGTTGTTCTTTTGCAGAAAACCACTCTTTGGACTCTTTCTGCACACATATGCTCTGGCTTGCTATCATGTTCCACAATACCATGTCTTTCCTATGTACCTTTTTGTTTCTTTTATTTAGTTGTGCAGGCAAGAGTGCGTTGACAGAGTTTTGGCACGGCAGAGGTGGGCACAGGTGGTTTTAATCAATACGATTTCATCTTTTAAGTGTTTGGGTAAGAAGCATGCCAAATTCATTATATTTTAATTGCCCAAGCTTCTTTGGAATAAACAAACGATAAGACATATTCTCCTTGCTTCAATAACTCGGATCTGGATGTGAATTTTTATACGATTTCATCAATACTTAACAAGTTATTAACCTAAATGCCAAACAAAATTATTCCTTGTTCATTCTATTTAATCGAGCTGTGAAGCAGTAAATAAATCATGGTACAGGTATGAGGTACATGCCTTTATCTTTCAAAGCTGGTAAGTAATTGATGTGACGGAGCTCACTTAACTTGTTGATAAAATCAAAACCATGTTTAAAGTTTGCCCTCACTCATTTGCAATCCTGCTTCAAAGTCCCCATTTTTGTGCATAGCTAGGAAAAGTGCCACATGCTTTTCTAATGCAGTGTTAAAAGTTGCATACTATAGGTACCTAGGCTTTATTTAGACTTCATCCATTTGATGCACACATGACTTCGTCTTCCATCTTCATTCTGGCAGTGTCTATCTAACTTGTTTTTGAAATTATTTGTTTATTTTGGCCAATATTGCTTCCTCTGGTAACAGTCAATAATTTTTATATAAATTTAGTCCGAATGCTTTGAATGGTTGGATTTCTCTCATCTAAAACTAGTGATGGAAGCTAAAATAATTTCTGTCAGCTAAAATTCACTGTACAGTGTACTGTCAGCTAAAAAATATTAAAGTAGAAGCCTCAGCCTCTTTTTGCCGCTTTCAAAGACATATCCTTGCTTATAGAATCTTGCTTTGTCACAAAGAACTGATATGGCTGAATATTTAGCTTTCTAGTTATCAACTTGTTAGTGTTGATCATATGACATATCCACCTGCCTTGTCAGTGATGCACATATCCAACTGTTTCATTCACCCGTCGTATTACATGTCCTGTGTTCAAAAGGTCCTGAAAAGCACAATTCCACCCTTAAAAGGCCGAATTTGACATTATGCTATGACACATTGGGTGTGCTGCTTAACTGTGCTTCTTTAATAGTTTTTTTTTTTTTAGAAATTTTGTCCGAATGGATGAATGGGTGGCTATGGGCCCGGGTGCCCCGCTAAGCAGTGCTTGTTGCGAATGACACCACGGACCCACCACCCCACCTTGCCCGCGCCCGGTTCACCGGTGATAATGTCTATTACATTTTGCTTCATTGGCAAACGCACAATTGTTATGCTAAACACCAGTCCCTGTTTATTGAGTTTATCCCTGTTTACTGGGGCCGGCGCGCGGCCCGGCAGCGCCGCTGGGGCCCGTGCTCGGTCCGGCGCGCGCCGCTGGGGCCACGCCACTGGGGCCAGCGCGCGGCCTGGTAGCGCCGGCAGGGCCGGTGCTCGGTCCGGCACCCATCCCGTGGACCTCATCGCCGGAGCCCGAACGCGGAGACACCGACGCTCGGCGCTGATCGTTGTCCATGAGCAGGTCCTCTTCGGTGTCGCTGAGAGCATGCGATTCCTCGGCCACGCGACTGGGACCATCACGCGGCGCTTCTGCAACGCCGCTCCGGCCAGCGCGCGCTCTGAACGTCTCGCCGGGACCGGTAGCACCACTGGGGCGGGGGGGCGGCGCCCCGACAGCACCGCCTGGGCTTGGGCGCTGCGACACATCTAGTTCCCAGGAAAACTCCGTTTCCTCATCGCTGCCACTGGGGCTGGCGCGCGGCCCGGCAGCGCCACTACCACGGTGACTATAAATAGCCACTACGTATCCAGCCCGGACGATCTTGCACGCAAACTATCGCAGCCCAAGGCCAAACACCGCAACACGTGGACAGTATTGGGAAGAGATGAAAATTGAGAACACGATATGCTTGCCAATTTAACTAACCTGAAGGTATGAGGCACAATTTGCGATAAATTAATATAATTCACAAATATGTACACATCAAATAGCTGGAGCACCACTCAAGACACTGGTTTTAACACAGAATAAATAAAAGAAGACATCGAATTGCACCTCATCACAGCCACTACTGCCTTCCCGCAGCCTATTTGGGATATTTTATAGTAGACAATTTGGTACAACTGGATGAATACATTATTTAAGTTATTTTGGATTATTGACTTACAGCATGCTTCAACAACAATTTCCATTAAGTAATAGTGCATAATATTATGTATTTACCGCAAAACTGCCCTATAATTTCCAATATTTCGAATTATTATAGTTGAAACTAGACGCCTCCTCGTGTCTACTATACGCTCTCCTACCAAAGGTGGCTTAGTTAGCTACCTAGGTAGCTTATTAAGCTGCGTGCCTTAAGTGTCGTTGCGAACGCGGCTATTGCGGGCATTTCCCAGCGTCGGAAATCAACGTGTTTTTTTATTTGTTAACCCACGCCTCACTGGGGTATGTGCTCTAACGCGCCCCACAGCACGTTACAGCACGTTACAGTGGGGGGGGGGGGGGGGCTCCTAACTCCGAAACTACTGGGCCGATTGTCAAAATTCAAACGGCCCCTGGTAGCCCTGGAAATATTGTTGAGCGAAGCCTAATGTCATTGACCTCGAGGTCATCGATGACGTCACAGGTCAGGTCAAAGTAAAAATATCAGCGTCTTGGCACTCTGGGCGCCGGCCAACAAATCAGATCAGGCTCATTTTTTGTTTGCACACTCGTGAATATATGCGTAACATAACCTGAGGGTACCGAACTTGTACTTCGAATTTTTCAGGTCAAGGCCATCTCATCCCAGGTCACGAAAGCTTTATATCGTGCATCGGTGACGTGAGACATGTTTTATGGTTCATGTAGGCCATATATATCGAAATCAGTGTTGTATGTGTCAGTTTAGGCCATTTTAGCTGAATATAGCTGAGGTCAGGTCAGGTCACTTTAGGTCAAAAATGGTCAAATTTTGAAGTTGACATTTTTCAACAAAAAAGGTGTTTGTCAGATGAAGTTCACATATATTCAACGCATATGTGTTCAAACACATATAGACCCCGTTTCCATGGGCATCACTGATCCGGATCAGCAAACTTAAATCGTATTATATTTCTCGAACTCTTCGTTACATGATATAATTCCAAGTGGATTAGGCTTATATAATCAGTTAATCCCTTATTTTCATTTTCATATATTGTCTAACTATACTGGATTAGCTAATCCATTTTTACTGATCCGGATCAGTGATGCCCATGGAAACGTGGTCATATTCTGCTTTTTTTCATTCAGAAACGTATATGTAAAAAAATAAAAAATACAATTTCTGAGTTTTTATATTTATAATTTTCAAAATATTCAACATTTCGAAAGTCCGAAATCAGTTTGGTAGCCCTGTAGAGTCCACCCATGCAAAAAAAAGGATCTAGCTTAACCCTCAAGGCGGTGGGGGGGGGCATTTTTTGCATCCATCTTTAGTTTTTTTTTTCGATATATCTCCAGAACCGCTGCGCCGATCTTCACCAAACTTTCAGTACCCTTTTGCACATTGTGACCAAATTTTTTTCCCAAAGGCTATGATAAGTTGGCCGCTACGTCGGAGTGACGTCATTTCTGCCATTGTCGACCAAAAAAAAAGCTTCGCGGGAAGAGCTGTCAGGTCTATAAATTTGATTATGCATAAAAATGTTCAAGACATGAAATGTGTAGAATTACCAGGGCTACTATACTGTTCTCTCGATTTTGTTTTTGAAGTTGACCCCAAAAATAAAAAGAAATAGATATAATAGCCAAAAAATCCCAAAAGTTTTTCGATTTTCGAAACAAACGGAATATATGTAATAGCCACTATGGACTTCTATTCACATTCCAAGTATTAGATCGATAACTCCTTTTTGCCAAGTTATAACAAAAAAAAAACTGTTCAAAATTAATGACGTCAAATTTTCAAACTCGATTTTGGCAATTCTAGACCACAAAGCGCAAAACAAAGACCACCATTAGACTCGCCGTGACGAGTGGCATCGAATCAATACCAATTTTATGCGAAACTATCAACTTTGACCTGAAATTTGACCTTTTTGACCTGACATTGACCTGACCTCCACCAGAAAGTGACCAAAAAACCGTCCCTGATGGTCTTATAACCAACACCATTGAGGCGAATATGAAAAATTGGCCATAAAACATGCATCGCACAACCCTACTTAGTAAAGATAGGTTCATGTGCTGACCCTTGGTGATCGGACCTGGTATTATCAGTGACCTCCAATAGCAACATATGCTCGTATAATAGGCAACTCACGCCCTATCGCTGATTTTTGACAAAATGCCCTTTACTCGATGTTGCAGCGCATTCCTTAAAGGAAATAGTTCACTTTTAACATGGGGTTTGGAACTGGAATAGCAGTTTTGTTGCTTGCGCTGAGACTAGCACAAATCAGAAGCTTTAACGGCCCAACGATCACCCTAGACGAAGATATTCCATTTTTCGTTCCGAAAAGAGTGCCTTGCAGAGGAATGCGTGCCTTGCTGAGGAATGCAGTCACGTCATCGTCAGCCAATCAGAACGCTGCTTACAGCCGATGGGTTTGTCCTACGCAATATGATTGGTCAACGCGTAATAAGCTTCCGCGTCAAACATTATTTTATATAGAATATAGTTCTTCTTATACTAAAATATAGCAAATAATCCTTTTTACAAAAACGTTTTGTTTTATTTTCTGATCATTTTGAGCATAAAAAAACATGAATCCATAGCAAAATACTAATTTCAGGAAAGTGAACTATTTCCTTTAAAAGACCCGTGAACGGTGAAACATTTTATCTTTGACTTGGCCTGTGATGTCATCGGTGACCCCGAGGTCAATGAAATTGAAGTTCCCTCGACAAATTTAACAAGGCTATCGAACGCCATTTAAATTTTACCGATCCGTCATAGTAGCTTCGGAGATTCGGGGGGGGGGGTCAAAAATCCCCCCCCCCCTCCCACCGCGCGGAAGGTAGCCGGGAGGCCCACCGCTTGCCGGGTTAAAACTCAGATCTTGAGAGCGATTACCGTTGTTCAATGCTTTGCATCAAAATCGGCCGAACATGATGTCACTCTGGCGTCATTTCCGGCCGATCTATAGTAGCTACGAAAATTTTATTAGTGCACAAGGTGTCAAATAAATTGATGCAGCCGAAGGTCCTAAAAGCTTTGTTTTGATACGTCCAGCGGTTTTAAAGATATTGCGTAAACACGAGAGGGGCTATGAATAGCCCTCCCCACAGTAGGGTGGGGGTTAACCCTCGCCCGTATTGGTGTTTTTCCAGCCACGAACGTTTAAGGGGGGGGTCCGTTGAACCCCCTCCTTGCCGTTTCGCCCCTGATTGAGCTAGAGCTTCGCGGAAAAAAACGAGCGTGCTGCCCGTGACGAGAGAAAGCCGATGGTACCCAATTTTATCCTAGGTCGTCGGTCCTAGGTCATCGGTTGACCTTCCAGGTCAGGTCAATGACCCAAAAGTGGGGAAAACTGGGACCTGTTAGAACGTCGTAAAACGTGGCTGCTATTGGGTTTTTTAGGGAACTGATCACGAATATCATGTTAGCTATGATCATAGATGATGTCTTCATGCATTTAGGCCAGGTCGGGTCAGGTCAGGTCAGGTCAACCAGTAAGGGTTTTGCCGGGTATTCGTAGTAGGTGCACTAGGTGGCAACCGCCTCTGACAGCTTCGTAACATGTTACGAAGGCACCAAAACTACTTCGTAAATGTTCATATATGGTTGTTAAATTCGAAATCAGCTAAAAAAAACTAGCCTAGAAAGATGCTGATAAAACTCGAAAAAGTAAACCGAGGTCATCAAAGGTCAATGAACTGACCTGACCTTCTGGTGACCTTGACATCCACCCTAATGCATGGGAGCAGCATCATATCCCATGTTTGAACGCTTGAAACCACGAAAGGACTGCAAACGCGCGGCAAATGCGAGCCGACATACGCCGAATCGCGATTCCGGCCAAACATGGTCTCGAAAAGTAGGTCACAGGTCAAAGGTCATTAGTCAGGGCCATTACATTTTTTAGGGTAGGTGTAAAATTGATTATAACTCGAGGGTACTGAAAGCTTCGTTGCGGTCGGCCGCTTTTTACGCGAGGTATTCGCGAAAAACCGAGGGGGAGTCCGTTCGACCCCCCCCCCCCTATACGGGGGAGGGTTAACAAGCCAAAACGTTGCTAATTTTTATTTTGATCTGACCTGTGACGTCAACGGTGATCTCGAGGTCAATAAAATTAGGTTTTGCTCGACAGTTTTTCCAGGGCTATCAGACGCCGTTTCAGTTTTGACAATCGGCCCAGTAGTTTCGGAGTTGGAGCGGGGGGGGGGGGTTCTATAAATAGCCCCCGCCTCCCCCAGTGGAGTGCGTTACAGAACATACCCCAGTGGGGCGCTGGTTAAGAGTAGAATTTTTGAATTATTGCCAACACTCAACACTGCACCTCATGGCAATTAATTCATTATAGGGCATTTTACCTGAACCAGCCTCTGGCCTAATGTCCCAAATTTGCTAAATTCCTCACCCTACAAATCCCCTGTTCTATTAGATGCTGCCATTTTTTTAAAACAACTTATCTTAAATCCTTGTTTCATCAAACTGGGAGCTAGGTCACGGGACACTGCGAGTCAAGGTGGGAGGGGTAGGAGATAGAGTGTCACTGCAGCACACACAATCAATCTTTCCATTGGTTTATCTTATATCAATGCCTGCTCTTTTCCAGAGCTGGCTTTCGAAGTTCGAACCTTCGGTATATGGCTACCAATGCCCTTGGAGAAGGTGTTGCGTGATAAATCGCTGGAAGGGCGACATTCAACGATTGTGTGAAAAGAGACCGATTGCATTGTGATGATAAAGTGAACTGTAATAATTGTTGTTCATGCGCGTTGTTTGGTTATGTGCAGACGTAACTTTGTTTGTGGCCAAATGCTTTTTATGTGTGAAATATTTCATGTAGGTTACTAGGTAGATGCTTTGGAAAAGTGAAGAGCTGCTTTGTCGATTGCTAGGTAGATACTGTCATGCATGCTGTTGTGCATCAGTAAGTGGCTGTCGTAATGATAAACAAATTTGGCATGGATAGGCTAAAGCACAGCATATGAAGCATGCTGGTTGATGACTAGTAAGATCCTGTTAACCGACTGGTAATATCACAATAAATGTCACATAGTAAACTATTGTTTTACGATGGTTGGCCAGCAAAGCAAAGCTGGTATCCAGATGACAAAAGGATGGTTTTACCATGATAAGTCATTAGTAAGCATTACCAGGGAGTAGCTAACGATAGTAAAGTCCTAGTTTCGTGCTAGTATCACGTGGGTTTTTGGGCATGGTATGACGACATATAGTTACCGTGTTAATACCATGGTAATTTTTACTGGCATTGGTATTCACATGGTTTTACATTCATATTAGGCCTAGTATTTGGGTCGTAAGTTAGTTTACCATAGGTAAGAGGCTGTTCAAAATATGACCACCACTCGAAAACTAACTAGGGTGGTATTTTTCTTAGTAGGCGGTACCAGGATAATACTAGCGTTAGTAGAGCTTTGGTTTCTTATTAGTTATGCTTTAGTTTCAAGGTAGTATGATGAAAAAATATTACCGTACTAAGACCATGGTATTTTGATGAGCATTGGTAGTTGCATAGTATTCCTTTGATATTGGGCCTAGTATTTGGATCGTAAACTGGTTTACCATAAGTAAAAGGCTGTTCAAAATATGACCACCACCCAAAAACTAACTAGGGTGGTATTTTTTTCTTTCAGTGTAGGCGGAGGAACGAGGGGGCACCGGGGCACCGTACCCCCTTTAATTTTGGCATTTTAACATTAGTCCTTTGACCGTTGAATTGAATGGAATTGTTCCATTCAATAAAATTAATTAAATTCATTGAAATGTGTTCCACCGCCACTGGCAGGGGGAGGGGGCGGAGCGGGGAGCCGGGGGCGACCAGAGGTTTTGCACTGAGTACAGTGAGTATTACGTTAGTGAGTATTGACAACTCAGTTTACCTGAGTACTTTTTTCTTTCAGTGTATAAAACGTGCACTTATACGATCATTATATGAGCAGACTGGAAAGAAATTGTGATGACTCTTTAGGGAGATATAGCCAAAAAATGTGTTTTTGGAGTGATTTTTATGTTTTGTTGTCAGATTATGCATCATGGCGTTCTTTTATCGTCCTTATCACGTTAACGGTAGGTACTCTTATGTATTTTGAACAACTATTGTCTAACGCTTTTAATGCCGGGTTGGTTTGGTTCGAGTTAAATTATGTCTTCCTGGAGTGCAAGGCGTTGTTCTCTGACCGAACTACGTGATGGAGTAAAACGCCCCAGTAGGTCGCGGGGCAAAAAGCCCCATGGGGCGTTTTACCTCATGTGTTGTTCGGACTACCCACTTCCTAATGTTCGGTAGCTGGCGAACGGTATGTTTCTATGCATTTATACAGGGTGTCCGGAAAGTCCTGGCGCTTTCCAACATTTTTGAAAACAAATGCCTCTGGTTGATAGATACTCAACAAAAGATCAAAACAATTAGGTATCAGGGACACCAAACCATATACTTCTGCTAAGTGCTCATTCAATATCCTTCGCCCCAGTGGGGGGGGGGGGGGGGCATATGTTACCACCCTGTCGCGTTTTTCGCGTGTGAATAAAAAACCGCGGCGCGTAGCGCCGCGCCGCTTGGGGTAGCTTTTGGTACATCAATTTTGGACAATGTGTGAAATTTTTGACCCCATGTCATGTCAGGTCAGGTCACCAGGTCAAGTTAACTGACCAAGCCTTAAAAAAAGTTTGCAATCATGTCCAGCCTGCAGTGTTTGTCAGAAAGGTTTTAAACTTGGTGGATTGCATGCTGTTATGGGAGCCTACAATTTGTATATCTCAGATTTTTTATATCCGTGACCTAAGGTCAGGTCAGTGGCATGACCTTTCCATTACAAGTCAATGGAGAAAAATGAAAATGCCTCTAGATCCGTGTGTACGCATAGGAACAGTCCAAATATTTCAGAATCACAATGATTTAGTCCACTCGTGATGACCAAGGTGTCATTTTTGCTGATAGCCTCTAGAAAGGTCATCCGAGGTCATTTGAGGCTACAAATAGTTTTTTGCCAATAACTCGCGATTGGAAAGAGATAGAACGCTGGGGATGGTCTCATTGTGTTTGTCTTGTTGAGACGCATCGACTGATATGCAACATGACCTTTTCCGGTCAGGTCATGACCTTGACCTGAGGTCAAATTTTCAAGTTGACCTTTCAAGGTCAAAATATAGTTCATTCGACGCGTCTCGGTGAGGGAAACACGATTCTGGCAATAGAAATGTCGTGGCTTTTTGTAGTCGAAAGTTATTGTCGAAAAACACTTTTCGTAAAAACAGCTATTTTTGGAGTTTTTGCCCTCTGGAGGCTAAACCGTTGACCTGAGGACAATATTGATAATGATCTTTTCAAAAGAAGAGTTCAAAAGCTATCGATTGCTTTTCCATGCGTTTTTCTAGCTACCATAGTTCCTGAGATAGCGGCATGTTTTCTGAAAAACATAATGACAATTGGCAAATTTTGACCTTTGATGACCTCTGGTGACCCCAATATTGCTCTAAGGTGAAAAATGACCGAAATACTTTCAAACGTACGTATTAAGAGCTATCGACTGCTTTTTACCGCGTCTTTCTAGCCCTCTTAGTTTTTGAGTTAGAGGTGGGTGGTAACATATGCCCCCCCTCACTAGGGCGAAGTTGGCCGAGACCGCCACTGGGGCGCGGGATATAACCATCGTCGGCACCGACGACAGCCTCGACGCAAGGGCGGAAGCACCTGCGTGTTTTGACGATGTAGGACATTTCCAAGTCCTCCCATGCTGCCATGTAGCGAGTATTCAGCGACTCCAGGTTGGGATGACAGGTGGCCCAGAGCTTATTCTACAAAACGCGTAGCACGCCTTAGTCAAGCGGGTTAAGGTTAGGCGAATGAGGCGGCCTAATCTCATTTCGCCAAAGTGATCTGGCCCGCCGAGCTCCTCCGTCAGTAGGTATGGCTTGGGCGATAGCGGCATTGTTGGAGGGCGCTTCGTGCTGTCGAAAAGTGAAATGCGAAGTAACCCTTAGGGCAAGTCATCTTGACCCTCGGGCTGATATGCCTGTTCAGGATTTCCTCGTGGACCAGCCTGCGTTTTAATTTATCTAAAATTGACGAAGATATGGAACATTTTTGTCCATCACACCTCTGGATTTTCTTCGATTACCGCGGAAATGCCGCTAAATTCTCGGCACTTTTGACATAGCGCGGCCGTACCGGTCTGGGGGATATTTCTAAAGGAATTCCCGAGTCGGAATAAGCCTTCACCTGCTCAACCATGCGCCAAAAACCGCCGCATCGCGCTGTAACTCGCATATCGTTCAAGCCGCACCCGGCCGCCGCGCGCAGGCATTCCGCGACAAGGCGCATCTTCGCCCATCCACCCGTCACTAAAAACGATTTCAAGGCCATGTTAACCCTCGCATGTGTGCGGCGTTTTCCAGCTTCTAATGTGTAGGGGGGGGGGGGTCGGTTGGACCCCCCCCTTGCCGTTTGGCCCCTGATCGAGCTAGAGCTTCGCGGAAAAAACGAGCGTGTTGCCCGTGACGAGAGGAAGCCGATGATACCCAATTTTAAGGTCCTAGGTCATTGGTTGACCTTCCAGGTCAGGTCAATGACCCAAAGTCGGGAAAATCGGGACCTGTTAGAAAGTCGTAAAGTGTGGCTGCTAAGGGGTTTTTCGGGGTGCTGATCACGAATATCGTGTTAGTTTTGATCACAGATGATGTCTTGAAGCATTTAGACCAGGTCGGGTCAGGTCAGGTCAGGTCAACCAGTAGGTGTCGTGACGGGTATTCGTAGTACGTGTCAACCGCCTCTGACAGCTTCGTAACATGTTACGAAGTCACCAAAACTACTTCGTAAATGTTCAAATGGTTGCTAAATTCGAATTCAGCTCCAAAAACTAGCCTAGAAACATGTAAAACTCGAAAAAGTGACCCGAGGTCACCCGAGGTCACCAAAGGTCAATGACCTGACCTGACCTTCAGGTGACCTTGACACACACGGGAGTAACATCAAATCACATGTTTGAACGTTTGAAACCACGAAAAGCTTGCAAACACGCGGCTAGTGCGAGCCGACATACGCGAAATCGCGATTCCGGCCAAACATGGTCTCGGAAAAGAGGTCACAGGTCAAAGGTCATTTGGGTCAGGGTCATGAAATTTTCAGGGTAGGTGTAAAATTGATCAATGCGAGGGTACTGAAAGTTTCGTCGCGATCGGTCGCTTTTTACGCGAGTTATTCGCGAAAAACCATGGGGGGGGGTCCATCCGACCCCCCCCCTACACATGCGAGGGTTAACACGACCCCTGGCTAAGTGGCCAACAAGGGGTCATGTCTGTGGTGATTAGTTGAATGTTCAATAATCACAGCACGCGTTAGACGGCGTCCAATAGAAGCGCCGGGACTTTCCGGACACCCTGTATGTACTTTTCTCAGCAACTGGATGGCAAAGGAAGATTATGTTAACATTTGCATTGCAATAATTTATTATTTGGCCTTATGATGCAGGTGAAAAACCTGCTCATACAATAGTGTCGTAGCTGAACACCTGATAGGATGGAAGGTGCTAGCTTCTGCAGTACCGTGCCTCCCAAGGTCTAACGGACCTCTCATATAAGATTTAGTCACCTATAGCATGTTTCATCTTTAATCTAGAGTATGGGCCTTCTTGCCCTAGGCCGTGGGGCGTTTTGCCCTGGGGTTGGGGCAAAACGCCCTATTTGCAGTTGCTTCACAAACCACTTCCTAGCTGCGAGTCCGATCATAAGCGAATGAATTTGAGGGATGGAATTTGAAGTAAAATATCCAAAGAACGCATTGACCACAAATTTGGCCTTCCAGGAGATGTGGGACAAAAGTTATGTAGCAAAATAAATTATCTGGGGCGTCTTGCCCCAGGCTACCCTACTCGTAGGTACTTAGTACTTACCTATTACTGTGGTATCAAAACACAAACATGATAGAATGACGACACGAAGTGGATATCTCTAGTATTTTACGAATTGGAATGATTTGAACATTTTCCCGTAGGTATGCTTAACCCGCGCATAACTGGGGTATTTTCCATAACGCGAGTGACTGAGGGGAGCCCCCCCCCCTCCTATCTCCGAAACCACTGGGTCGATCGTCAAAATTCAAATGGCGTCTGATAGCCCTGGAAAAACTGTCGAACGAAACCTATTTTCATTGACCTCGATGACCGATGTCACCGATGACGTCACAGGTCAGGTCAAAGTAAAAATTATCGACATTTTTTATTGTTCACAATTTAGGCTCTGCCCGCCGGCTGATAAGTCCGAGCATGCTCATTTTTGGTTTACGCACTCCTTGATAGATGTCTTAGATACCCTGAGGGTACCGAACTTTGACTTCGAATTTTTCACACTTTCTCCGAGACTGCCTTGGTCGCATGCAGGGTATAGGTATAGAACAACGGGTACACCAACGACGCGGAAAGCGCCCATTTTACCTGGATGAGTTGCATGGTAGGTGATATATTTTTTGAATATGGAAAAAATAGAGTATTCTATTCTGACGAGTAAAGCCAAATTCATAAACAGTTATTTTTAAATTATATGTACCAGAAATAACATACTGACCATAGTTTAAAACTTAGTCTAAAGCTAGTTGAAAAGCGTATAGTTGATACTAAGATGGCAGGAATCACTGGAAGGCGGAAATGGCGCAGCTGTTTCATTCTTAAAATGTGTTCGCAAGCAGGATTTACGTGATGCTAGCGACATCTATTAACGTAATCGGGGACGCTGATTGGCTGACCGAGTCCGTGAGCAGTATCACTAATTTACGCTAGTACAGGATTGAGGCAATGTGCGCATGCGCAGGAACTTGTGCTCTCATGGAGGGGCTTTTGGTACCTCGGGCAGCGCCCAATGCTTTTTGGACCTGTTATGGCCTCCGCATCGAAAAACGCTAGATAAAAAGGTTGTAGAGGAAGCTTGAAGCTACCTTTCCCCACAATAATATTGGCACTTTATCTTTTACGTTACGTGTGAGGCTCGCTTGAAAAATGTCGATTTAACATGGAAACCCTATGGGGTAGTAGTTTTTGAGCGCCCATTTGGCCTAATGCTACCAACTGTTACTGGCTACCCCTGAGAACAACGGTCGCATGTGCCATCAACCCTGGGTCAGCTGCCCGCGCAGCAGAAAAACGCAAGATCCAGCGATACTCATCAATCTCTGAGCAGTACCTCTTCGTACCACTGGCAGTTCAAGTTGAGACGTCTGGAGTAGTCTGCCCAGCTGCTTGTCGATTTTTCAAGGAGCTTGGCAGACGTATGTCACAGTCAACTGGTGACCGAAGGGAAACAACTTGGTTGTGGCAACGAATATCGATGGCCATCATACGTGGAAACGCGGCGGCAATCATAGGATCGGCAACACACTTCTCCATAAGTTCCGACACCGTCCCACATCACGTACAACCACGAACCCCAGGATTACGACAAACACAAAAACAACAGACTCTCAATGACACATACAACAGTCATGCCGCCTCACATACCACCCATTTGCCAACACATTCAGCCAATAACGCCATCACTGACACAACACCACCATCCTTGGCACCCAACATGCATTCTGAGACTGACACATCACCATCACCCACCACTGTCATTAGCCATACTAATGACCATTATCCTCACCATTATCTCCAGCAGTCGACAATCCTATCATATCCGCTCGTCTAGAATTCTACCGTGAGCTGTTTACACAAATAAACACGGGCGTAGGAACGTCATGAAAAGTGGGTGGGCCACCCTGTCAAGGGGCCTCCTTTTCCAGGGGCCTCCTATTTTCAGGGGCCTCCAACTTTTGCCTCGTCCTGCTGGCTGCTTTCAAGTATGACATCCAAATCTAGCTTCTCAGATCGGGCAGATGTACCCAGGGGCGTAACCGCTTAAGCGAACAGTGCGGAAAGTCCGCACCATTTTTTAAAACCTATTCCCCCTCCGATTTTTTTTTTAGAATCTATTTGCCGCAAACGGCGCATGACCCCTGAAAACCCTTACACAAATGTCTTCCTCGTTTCCCAGGTGCCCCCAGTAGCTTCATAGGCGCCCTCTTTGGCATATAAGCGCCCTATGTATAGTCATCAGAGACATCCCTATATGTGCCACAGTCTCCCCGTTGTCGCATACAATGTGCGCTTATCATAGGCGTCTCTCTTTTATGGACACTTGAAGGCACCTCTCTTTGACATGCCGGCGCCCCTGTTTCTTATGAATGCACCCCCATGGCATTGATCAATTGCAGTCTGCAGACCTCTATTGCATGTGGACGCCCATATATGTAGGCCTCAGAGGCGCCCCTCTTTCGCATTGAGGCGCCCCTATGGGCTTCATAGGCGCCCCTCTATTGCACGTAGGTGCCCTACTGTCTCAGAACCGCTCCCCTTTGGCATGCAGACGCCCATCTTTCGTACGGAGGAGCCGCTGTGGTTCTTAAAGACGGCATGGTGCTCCCAGACGCAGATGGGGCTCTCGGAGTCGACAGTGTGGGACCTTCAGTCGCTGATGGGTGCCCGCCGGATGTGGACCCTTGGAGACGCCGGTATGGGGCCCTCAGAGATGCCGGTATGTGGCCCTTAGAGACACCGGTGTGGAACCCTCAGATACTTCAGTGTGAAGCCCTTACAATTACTGGTGTAGAGCTATGAATGCGCTGGCTTAACCCTCGCCGGCCGAGGGGGGGGGGGGGCGGGTGCCGCCCCCCCCCATAGGGTTTTTTCGCGATAGCTCCGAACACGCTGGCGATAGAGAGCTGAAACTTGGCATACCTGACCTTTGATCCAAGCCGGATCTTTTGACACCAACTGCATTTTTGGGTCAGGTCAGGTCACTGACCTATGACGTCATAAGTGAACCTCTGCACGGTCTTCAGATGTCGCAACTTCGCAACGCCCTCACTGCCAGAGGAGATGTCACAGGGAAATGAAACTTGCAGGATCTAGTATCCATTATGAGTCCCACAACTTGTATATCTCGGATTTTTCCTAAAGGTCATATGAGGTCAGGTCATTTTCGTGACCTCACCATTATAAGTCAATGGGGAAAAATGAAAACTGCTATTCTGGCGCCGGGAACGATCTCCAACTATCTCAAGCACACAGAATCGTGATTTGATGCATTCCTTGCAAGGTTAGATGCGTCACTTTTGCAATGTTGACCTTGCGTGACGTCATTTATGACGTCATCAAGGTCATATTAGTTTTTCGTCAATAACTCTTGATCAAATTGAGCTAGCGAGTCGGGAAAGCCACCAATGGACTCAGGAAGACCTGCCGAATCGAATGATATGCGACATGACCTCTTTCGACCAACTTCGTGACCTGGGGGTGCTGACCTGACCTTGACCTGAGGTCAACATCCCAAGTTGACCTGACCCGGACAAAAAGTATATCATTCGACGCGCCTGAGCGAGACGAACACGATGCTGCCAAAATCGGCGCTCTGCGGCCGTTTTTTGCGAAGTTATTCACCAAAAACTGAACCGTACCTTGGGGCACTTGACCTGACCTCAGAGGTCACCGGTTGACCTAGGACCTTAAAATCGGGTACCAATCTCTGCGTCTCGTAACGGCGCACACGCTCGTTTTTTCCGCGACGCGCTAGCTCCACCAGGGGCGAAACGGCGAGGGGGGGTCGTACCCGCCCCCCCCCCTCGGCCGGCGCGTATGTAGAAAACCAATAGGTCCGGCGAGGGTTAAATCCCTCAGAGGCCGGTACATGGACATTAGAGCTCAGTGAGAGCTTGTGTGGTGCCTTCAGTGGCCTTGTGGAGCCGTTAGACATCAACATGGTGCTCTCAGGAGCCGGTGAGTCCTCAGTCACCGGTGTGGGGCCTTCAGAGCTCCGAGATACTGGTGTGGGGCCCTCAGAGGTGTCGGTGTGGGTCCTTCAGATGTACCTATAGAGCCTTGAGATGCACAGGTGTGGTGGCCCACAGAGGCGCCGGGTGGGGTCCCCAGAGCCACCGATATAGGGCCCTAAGAGACACTAGTATGACCCTCAAAGGCGCCGCTGTGTGGCGCTCATAAACACTGGTGTGGAGCCATCACAGGCGGGTGGAGCCGTTAGAGGACGGAAAGGGCCCTTAGATGCCTACAAGGAGCCTTCAGAAGCCGGTGTGGCACCCTTATGGGGATAAGCGTGTCTACTTAGGAGCCCTTGAGGTGCTCTCATGAGCTCTGTGGGGCCCTACCGAGCCGAAATATGGCCACGGCCAGTTGCCGCGCATGGTTCTTCGGACTATCATTCTCAGGGGCCTCATCTGCCTAGTTTGAATAGAAGGGCCTCTCAGAGACCATCAGTCTCATGGGCCTCCTCTGGCTAGTATAAATAGAAGGGCCTGTTAGACCATCAATCCTAGGGGCCTCCTCTAGTTAGTATAAATAGAAAAGCCTCTCAGACCATTAATCTCAGGGGCTCCTGTGGACAGTATAAATAAAAGGGCCTCTCAGACCATCAGTCTCGGGGGCCTCCCTAGAAAAGTGTAAATGTGGATAGAGGGCCCCCCCCTCAGATTCATTAGGAATGGACCTCTCTGACTATCAGTCTCAGGGGCCTCTTGTGGCCAGTATGAATATAAGAGCCTCTCAGACCATCGGTCTCAGGGGCCTCCCTAGAAAAGTGTAAATGTGGATAGAGGCCCCCCCCTCTGATTCATTAGGAGTGGACCTCTCTGGCTATCAGTCTCAGGGGCCTCTTGTGGCCAGTATGAATATAAGAGCCTCTCAGATCATCGGTCTCAGGGGCCTCTTCTGACTAGTGACTAGTGTGTATAGAGGGCCCTCCCAGACCACCGGTTTCAGGGGCCTCCAGTGGCCAGTTATATGAACAGAAGGGCCTCACAGCCATCAGCCTCGGGGGCCTCTTCTGACTGGTGTGAATATGAGGGCCTCTCATACCATCAGTCGCAGGGGCCTCCCAGTCTCAGGGGACTCTTCTGACTGGTGCCGGATTGAGGAACCTCCCAGACCGAAAGTTTTGGGGGTCTCCTGTGGCCAGTATGAATAGAAGGGCCTCTCAGTCCATCAGTCTCATGGGCCTCTTCTGCCTGGTGTGATGATAAGGGCCTCTCAGGTCATCAGTCTCAGGGGCCTCCTCTGACTACAGTGTAGATGGATAGGCCTCCCAGACCATCAGTCTCAGGGGCCTCTTCTGACTATTGAGGATAGAGGGGCCTCCTCTGACTAGTGAGGGTAGGGGGCCTCGGCTAGACCGCCAGTGTCAGGGGCTTATTCTGACTAGTGTGGATGGAGGGGCCTCCCAGACCACCAGTCTCAGACCTCTGACTATAGTGTGGATAGAGGGGCCTCCCAGGCCGCCAGTGTCAGGGGCCTCCCCAGACCAGTATGGATATTGGGGCCTCCTCAGATCCACTAGGGCCTCTCAGGCCATCATTCTCAGGGGCTTCGACTGACAAGTATGAACAGAGGGCCAGTCCTTGGATCCATCACGGCCCCTTGGAGTCCGTGCGTGGGGATTCGTGGAACTTATTTTTACCGAGTTTGTTTATTCTGCAAGGCGACGACGTCCTCTCAAATCGAGACGAGGGGCCTCGCGTAAAAAGTGGGTGGGCCAAAACCAGGGATGCGGAGCCGTGGAAATTTCAGACGGCTCCGGCTCCGGCTCCGGCTCCGGAGAAAAAATCGGCTCCGGCTCCGGCTCCGGCTCCGGGTGAAATGTTGTGGCGGCTCCGGCTCCGGCTCCGGCTCCGAGTAAAATGGTCCGGCTCCGGCGGCTCCGGCTCCGGCGGCTCCGGCTCCGACTCAGTACATCCTCTATGCAATCAATTAAATACGGGTGGAAGAAAAATTGGATTGGTTATACGCGTTACTCTTTGCCATGACCGGCTCACCGCGTCCTCGCGCAAACGCACCTCGGAGAGAACTGGCAGAACAAAGGACTAGGAAGCGATGGCATTGGAAACGCAGTCGCCGCGAATTGGAGTTCACTGAACCATCGTAAGCTGACATCCGTCTCGGCTGCATTGGGGGGTGGGAGTGGGGGGGGGGGGGGGAGGGGAAGAGACGGTGCTGGGAGTCGCAGTCCACTGCACTGGCTTGAAAACAATGGCCGTCACCTGATGACCGGTCCTCATGTTCTGGGGATGCAGTAGACGTGGGGGGGGGGGGAGAGGAGCAGACAAGAAGTTGATTGCGTGCTGTGGGATACTGGGGATATTCGGCTTTTTTCATTCACTTGATGGCCCATGACGTAAGTAAAGTACCATATGTTTTACTGCCTTGTACTGTCAAACCGAACTAGGTCAATTATTTTTTTTCCTCTTCAAAAAATAAAAAGGAGCCGGAGTCGCCCCCTTTTTTGGCGGCTCCGGCTCCGGCTCCGGCTCCGGGCTATATTGTTTCACGGCTCCGGCTCCGGCTCCGGCTCCGGGCAAAATATGCCGGCTACGGCGGCTCCGGCTCCGACTCCGGCTCCGGCTCCGCATCCCTGGCCAAAACACATGGTTGGCCCCCCCACCTCGAAAAGTGGGTGGGCACTTGCCCACCTGGCCCCCCCTGTTCCTACGCCTATGCAAATAAAATCTGAATTCACGGCGCAAGGACTTGAGGTCGAGCCTAGCCGCGACATCATGGCCGATCCAGAGCTGGCTTATTACTTAACCCGCGACCTGGTGGGGGGCTATTTTTTGCCCCCCCCCCCTCCAGACTTTTCGATATATCTCCAGAACCGCTCAGCCGATCATCACCAAACTTTCAGTACCCTCCCGGACATCAATTTTACACATTGTGACCAAAAATTTTTCCAAAGGCTCTGATAGGTTGGCCGGAAATGACGTCAGAGTGACGTCATGTTCTGCCGTTTTCGACCCAAAAAAGGGTTTCGCGGGAAGAGCTGTCAGGCCTATAGCTTTGCGAATACAGAAAAATGATAAACCATAAAAGCTGTAGATTAGACAGGGCTACAAAACTGCTATCTCGGATTTGTGAAATTTTTGGATTTTGACCCCCAAAAATCAAAAACATAGATTTTTTGAATATAATAATCGAACAATCCAAAAAGTTTTTTTGAATTTCGCAAAAACCGGAATATATGTGATAGTCCTTACCGCCTTCCATCCATCTACCAAATTTGAGATTGATACCTCTTTTTTTGGCGAAGTTATAGCGAAAAAACTGTTCAAAATTGATGACGTCAAATTTTCAAACTCAATTTTTAGCAATGCTAGACCCCGTAGTGCAAAACAAAGACCACCATTAGACTCCCCGTGACCAGCTGCATCGAATCAATACCCATTTTATGCAAAACTATCAACTTTAACATTTGACCTTTTTTGGCCTGACCTTGACCTGACCTTGACCTGAACTTCACCAGAAAGTGACCTAAGCCGTACCTGATAGTCTTATAACCAACACCATTGAGTTGGAAATGAAAAATTGGCCATAAAACATGCATCACACAACCTTAGTAAAGTTGGGCTCATGTGACCTGATCTGTGACCCTTGGTGACCTGACCTGTGACCTGACCTGGTATTGCTAGTGACCTCTAATAGCAACATATCTACTAGGTAACTGACGCCCTACCGCTGATTCTCGACAAAATGCGTTTTCCTCGGTGTTATAGCGCATTCCCTAGAAGACCCGTGAACGGTGAAACATTTCATCTTTGACCTGACCTGTGACGTCATCGGTGACCCCGAGGTCAATGAAATTTTGTTTCCCTCGACAAATTTGACAGGCCTTTTGAACGCCGCTTAAATTTTGCGGATCCGTCCAGTAGTTTCGGAGATACGAGGGGGGGGGGCAAAAAATAGCCCCCCCCCCACCAGGTCGCGTTATAAACAGACCCCACCAGGGCGCGGGTTAACCCTCGCCGGACCTATTGGTTTTCTACATACGCGCCGGCCGAGGGGGGGGGGCGGGTACGACCCCCCCCCCCTCGCCGTTTCGCCCCTGGTGGAGCTAGCGCGTCGCGGAAAAAACGAGCGTGTGCGCCGTTACGAGACGCAGAGATTGGTACCCGATTTTAAGGTCCTAGGTCAACCGGTGACCTCTGAGGTCAGGTCAAGTGCCCCAAGGTACGGTTCAGTTTTTGGTGAATAACTTCGCAAAAAACGGCCGCAGAGCGCCGATTTTGGCAGCATCGTGTTCGTCTCGCTCAGGCGCGTCGAATGATATACTTTTTGTCCGGGTCAGGTCAACTTGGGGTGTTGACCTCAGGTCAAGGTCAGGTCAGCACCCCCAGGTCACGAAGTTGGTCGAAAGAGGTCATGTCGCATATCATTCGATTCGGCAGGTCTTCCTGAGTCCATTGGTGGCTTTCCCGACTCGCTAGCTCAATTTGATCAAGAGTTATTGACGAAAAACTAATATGACCTTGATGACGTCATAAATGACGTCACGCAAGGTCAACATTGCAAAAGTGACGCATCTAACCTTGCAAGGAGTGCATAAAATCACGATTCTGTGTGCTTGAGATAGTTGGAGATCGTTCCCGGCGCCAGAATAGCAGTTTTCATTTTTCCCCATTGACTTATAATGGTGAGGTCACGAAAATGACCTGACCTCATATGACCTTTAGGAAAAATCCGAGATATACAAGTTGTGGGACTCATAATGGATACTAGATCCTGCAAGTTTCATTTCCCTGTGACATCTCCTCTGGCAGTGAGGGCGTTGCGAAGTTGCGACATCTGAAGACCGTGCAGAGGTTCACTTATGACGTCATAGGTCAGTGACCTGACCTGACCCAAAAATGCGGTTGGTGTCAAAAGATGCGGCTTGGATCAAAGGTCAGGTATGCCAAGTTTCAGCTCGCTATCGCCAGCGTGTTCGGAGCTATCGCGAAAAAACCCTATGGGGGGGGCGGCACCCGCCCCCCCCCCCTCGGCCGGCGAGGGTTAACACGCAAGGCACACTGATCCTCCAACGTGCCTGCGCGCTGTATTAACCCTATTAGTGGCAGGCTCCTGGCTACCCCTATTAGTGGCAGGGGGGGGGCTGTTTACGACCCCCCCCCCCCTTGATATCTCGAGATCTAACGGGCCGATTTTCAAAATTCAAACGGCATTCGATTTCGCTGAACGTGATCTACATTTCTAAAACATAGAAATTAAAAAATCTCAATAGGGGGGGTAGAGGGGGTAAAAACGGGCAAATTGCAGATGCATTTTAGACTGTTTATCACGGCCAGGTTTCTGAACCAATCTTAACGCAACTTTTGCCGATCGATAGAGAATGAACCAGGAATTCACATGGATCCTAAAAATATGCATTTTCAAAAATCATAGGCGGATACAGATAATTGAGATTGGGGGTACACAAAAAGTACAGTAAATAAGGTTTTTGTTGGTACTGTTTCTAAAAAGGGTGGCAATGGTCTTGTTATGTTACAATTTTCTTATGAGAGAACGACTACAATTGTATTGGTCAATGGTCATGCATAGGCGGTGTCAGGGCACCTATGTTGGGAGGTAAAACATAACCCCCCTTTTTGGACGCCTGGATCCGCCTATTATAGCAAAAACGTGTCAAAAGAGGATGCACAATAACTTTGTATATGTTATCACATGATACCTTTCATTCACTGTTCGTAAAACTGGTGCAGCATCGTGATCTTCGCTCAAATGACTCGCTTCACGAATAGGACCCCCAATTCCCAGTGCTCTGGAGCCGCCCCTGGTAAAGTTATGAACTTGAAATTTTCAGGGAATGTGCCCAATTTCGTTTTAGGAAAAGTCAGAAAATTTCAGCATCGTAGCTTCAGCGGTTTCGGAGATATTCCCGAAAAACCTGAGGGGTGGATGAAAACAACCCCCCCCCCCCTGCCACTAATAGGGTTAACCCGTCAGTGTCTGTGCTTATTTAACCACATGTTTGTGTCCGATATCTTGTTGGTAACATAAGAGCTGTACCTATATACAGAAATCACGCATTGCTTTCAGCAGGGCACTTCGGCTGCAAACTTGAAACGGAACAGAGTATAGAACAGTTTATCAGTGTGTGTTCTATCACATATATGTATTTCGGTTTTTGCGACACATCAAAAACTTTTTGAAGAAAAAAAATCAAAAAAAAATTGCCACTCTGACGTCATTTCCGGCCAAACTGTGGTAGCTAGAAAGTTTAAATTGTATCACAAGGTGTCAAATAGGGTTGGGACCTATCTGCATGCTCTGTATGTTTTGGTAAAATAAAAAAGCTCAGAATTTTTAATGATTTAATTTAAAATCACTTTGTTAAAAAAATGCCTAGTTAGTTCAGAAATTAATTATTTGTGGTTGAAAACGACTTGCTTCTGATTGGTCGGGCTAATCATGACGTCACATGTAGGTATATAACTGTCTGTATATTTGGCGCAGTTGAGACATACATTTTCTATGTATTTTCCTATGGTAAATCGGAGTGATTGGTCGTGTTTTCAGTGTCTCTTTATTTTGCGCTGGTATTGCGTGGCTAAGAAGTTTTATCAAGAATGGCATATACTAAAATGTTCCTTTAATAATGGAGCTTCAATATCTGTGAGTTTTATTGGCAAGCAAAACTGATTTCGCTGTTATTTTATCTGGAAATTACTCATTTTTTTAGGTCAATATTCAAAATATTTTACGGGAACAAGTTGGCACTTTTCTTGATTTTTGCACTCAAATCGCGTGCGATTCAACTGTATTGGAACTTGCAAAGAAGCTTGGTGATTAATTAACTGTGTTGTTATGGCACTGTTTGCAAAGCATGGATAATGAAACTCTGCCAAAGACTTAGCTACATAGCAATGCCTCAAGTAATACGCAGGAGGGACAGAATTCAGAGTCCGATCGAGAAGAATCGGTGCAAATGCTACGAAGACCAGGCAGCTCTGATACAATAGCTATAGTCGTCTCACTACTCTCACTCCATTAGACCAGCTGATTCCTGACAGCACCGACTCGGATGCAAAGATGGAGCTCATCTTCCAAGCCAGAAACCAGTTCTTTGATGGAAGATGTGATGCCGCCTCTGTCTCTGCTTTGTTGGCCACTTTGGACGGGGCGGAGCTCCGCTCCTTGCGTGAGCGGTTATTCGCCTGTCATCCAGAAATAGTTCCTTCGTTTGCTGGCCGTTCCCTGATTAGGTGCAATACGGGGAGCTGTAATCAGGGAAGTAACTTTCCATATGAAAGGGGTGCAGGTGCACCCCCGTCCCCCATCCACTAGAAGTGCACCCCCATAGGCTAAGCGGCGCCCCACACGCCGCCCCACACGATTAGCTCTAGAGCAGATGGCGAGGGTGATTTCTCGGCTACATTCCATCTCGGCGTCGTGATGCTTGTGAGCTTGGAAAGCGTCCAGTCGTATGTAGGGTAGTGTAGGGGTAGGGTTGAGTTCAATAAGGTCCTTACATTTGAAAGGTTTGAACAACCCGCAATCAGCACAACATACCACAAGTTAAATAAAAAACTACCAAACTCCGCCCAACTAATATTAATAAACATTGCAGCCAAACTAATGGCCTAAATAAAAATATATCTCAAATCCTAACAGTTATCGCGGGTGATGGCGCCATGAGTTGCTATTATCCAAAACAGATGCAAATAAACATGTTTGTATGTCCTATGTATGTTTGTTTTAAAAACGTTGCAGCGGCGCTGGGAACTGCAGTCTTAGATCTGGGTATGTTTGGCATCTGCAACTCTTCATATACACATTAACCCTATTTGGGACGGGGAGACCTTTCAGGATTTCCTTGTACAATTGCCAAACGCCGCGAGACATTCAGCTCATATTTGGTGACTTTTCCTAAATGCTCATTGCGCACATCTCAGAAAAAAAATGCCGGGTCAGGTCAGGTCAGGTAACCAGAGCGGGTTTGTTGACCCCACCTCAGAAAAGTTTGCAAACACGTCAGAGCTTGAGTTTTTCACGAAGTTATTTCCTCTCATCAAGTCTTCAAAACAGTACCTGCAGTATGTGTCGTTTGTATATCTCAGAATTTTTGATCTGTGACCTGAGGTTAGGTCAGAGTCGTGACCTTTACATTGCAAGCCTATGGAAAAGTATTGAAATGCGACCTGCACCTCGAGTAAACGAGTCAAAACCACCCAATTCTTTAAGAATTATGACAAATTATCTTATCTGTAATGATCCAGGTGCCATTTACTGACAGGGACACCGGAGAGGGTTATCTGAGCCGAGATCATGTGAGGTGATATCTACCATACATCAATGCTCACAATACTTACAATATTGACAATGCTTTTGCTTACAACACTTACAATACTTACGATGAGACCAGCAAGCACTCTGCCGTTACAGTTCTAACTTCTGTTTCGAAAAACGACGTTACACACATTCGCTGCCAGCATAACATGTATTGTTTGACAGTAACAAAATACAATTGCCATCTGAACCCCAAACGGACCGCCATCCACTCAAATTTTATAAACCTGACCGGTCAGGGGGCGAATGGAGGTCATTTCCTGGGCATTACACTCAGCCCTTGCACAAAATATCTCACCTCACAGTGATCATTACAACAATAGCACCGACTTGATAGTGGATTTCAAAGTACTTGCATCAGCTCTTCCTGCTATTGCAGACGATCATCTCCTCAGGGTAATGTTGTTCGGGACATGAACGAAGATCGTTTTCGGAGTTTCATAAGTGCTACTGCAACAGCCTGGCACAAAACAGGACTTGTACGCTCTTCTCTGCACTTTGCCCTTCAGTATATCACAAAAGAATTGTTTAGAATCCATCTTACGCTTCTTTCACAGTCTCCCTTGCCACCGTAGGGCGTAGATAGATTGCTGTTGCTGGTAAGTTAAGGCACGGTAGATAGAAATTACCTCGGTTCTCAACGCCTTAAGTTATTTTCATAAAAAAGAACAAATAAATGATCAATAAGATGACAGGAATGTAAACATTTTAATCGTAAAGTAGTCCAAATATTGGAATGAGCTTTTGCTTTTCAGCATCCTCCGATTCATCATCTTTATCATTTGAAAATTCGAGGTACATAAAATGTTGTACCTCGAATTTACCTATAGTTGTACCTCGAAAACGCGCTCATGTTAAGTGGGAATATAGTACACGGCAGACACATCAATTTTTGACACTGAACATTTCATCCGTAAATGTTTTAACATAATTTAAAGTTAAAAACAGCGCGAATGGCAGAGTGAAGCAAACAACATCTTTCACCCATTGATATAACATGTAATCTGTGGTGCGCCAGATGCGCCATTATTTGTCAACCGCAGAAGGTGACATGTGACGTAACAGCATCAAGAGCATCTTTTTTCAAGAACTTTTCAAAACAAGTTTCCTATCTTTCTTCCCCCATTTCTCTCAGCTTATTGATTTTATGAGGCAATGGTATGCACCATAAATTCTGTGAAAATAGTTTGATCATTTTCATGCATTCTTAAAAAATCGAGTTCCCAACCCCATTGATGTCTCTGAAGGTACCGCAAGTTTCGTGTTGATCCGTCAAATAGTTTAGAAGATATTACCGTACATTTGAACAGCTTATCGGAATGCCATTGTCCGGTAAGGCATGCATAAAAGCAAACCGTCAACGTTTCGAAGCTCATAACGTTGGCCACGTTCGGTGGCCATATTGAGATAAATAGAAACGAACCTCGAATAGTTGTTTCCGGCTTAGCGGCCGGGTTCGTGGAGCTCCGCGGAGACGGGTGGCACGCCGCGGGCGCCTCTCCGCAACCGGTCAACATCCGGCTCAGTCGTCCTGGTGGCGCGCGCTGCGCAGCGAACCGGGGAGCGCAGTGGGTAGAGACAAATAGAGACGAGCATGGACGTCTGTACCCGGGAGGATATGGATGGCGGTGGCAGGGCCTGCAGTAACGCCGGTGCTGGCCTTGTGTAGTGTGCATTGAAATACATGTGACACGCAAAACGTTGCAATATGTGTGATGCAAATTTTTCTTTTTCAGCTTTAAATGTACATACAGGCAGTTGCTTCTGTACACGAACCCCAACTCTAGCCGTCTGTCCTGTCCAGTAACAACCGATAACATTGATATCGACTGCCGGTCCCTGTACAAGAGCAGCTGAGGTTTTCTGTGCGTGCCCTCTGACAGCTTATCGTTGTTCCCTGTGAGGGTGCTGGGACAATTTACTCAGGGTCGCTGTACAGTAGCAACTGCGGGTCCCCGTACCATAATGATCAGAGCAAGACGAGAAATGCATTTAGCTCTTTTCTTCGGATTAACATAATGCTGATTTCATGTCATTGTATCGGTTAGAACTCGAAAGCTTATCAATATATCAATATCAATATATATATATATATATATATATATATATATATATATATATATATATATATATATATATATATATATATATATATATATATATATATATATATATATATATATATATATATATATATATATATATATATATATATATGTTACAGGGAGTATGCGATTTCAGTTAGTTTGCAACGACCCTAGGGTGGTTGTAACCTCCCTGAACGAGCAGTTTGTTTGCAACGACCCTAGGGACGTTACAAAATAACTGCTCGTTCCGGGACGTTGTAACGAAACTAGGGTCGTTGCAACCTCCCTAGTTAGTATGCAACGAACCTAGGGTTGTTACAAAATAACTAGGGAGTTTAAGAAATCATCGAGTCTGGTTTCACAGGGGGCACATGGGGGGGGGGGGGTGGTTGCCACTCCCTCAGGTAGTCTTTCTGCTCTGCACTCAACATTTTTAGAGCTAGAAGCCTGATTTTTGGTATAACTGCTCCTCTATCCTTTCTTGATGTTCACTAAAAATTTCAAGTTTTTGTGGTTTGTGGTTTCGGAGATATGACCTTGTTTTTCAGGTCATGTCATGACCCAAATGGCCAATTCTCAACTTCTTGCGTTGGCTATGGGCCTTGTGAGCTTTTGACACCTTGATTTCGGCCTTTTTTTGCCAGTCTTACCTCCCACCTATCATGGAACATGTTTTTCGACGATGTACAGATGTCAAGGTCAGGGTCAAGGTCAACCTAGGTCATCTAAAATAATTGCGTTTTAGGCAAGCTGAATTTACTTTTCGTGAAGTGTTTTGACTGCATTCTTGGTGAAAGCTTCTCAGATCATGATTTCATGTAATATGGACATTGGACACATAAACAACCGGTACACACATCAGTATACACACAGACACACACAGACATACAAACACATATCATTGACCTTGACCTAACTTGACCTGAAATGACCTCAGCAGCAAAAATCTGGTCGGGTAGTGTGACAAAGAGCGCACTTATACAACGGTGACCCAAAACAGCAACATTTTTTAGCTTGAACTGACCTGGAAGGTCAATAACTGACCTGAAAAGGTAAAACTGGGTATCATTGGATTCGTTTCTTCCAAAAAATCTTTTTGGTCTTTACCGCGAAGCTCTATCTCCAACAGGAACGAAATGGCGCGGGGGGGGTAGCAACCCCCCATGTGCGTTCTAGGATGGGAAAATGGCATGTGCGGGCGAGGGTTAACCCGCGCGGGGCTGGGGGGGTAAATTTTACCCACCCTCGCGAATTTTTGCAATAACTCAAAAACGGCGGCGCCCAGCGCCGCCAAACTTTCAGGACCTTTTCTTACATCAATCAATTTGACACGTTCCCTGAAAATTTGAGCGAAATCCGTCGGAAATTTTTTGAGAAATTGACGTTTTAGTGACGTCATGTTCGCCATTTTCGCCTCAAAAACGGCAAAATTTCAAACGCCGTTAACATCTTCATTTTTAAAGGAACCAAGACTTAATAAAAAAAGGTTATACGTAATTCTACTTTGTCTATCAAATGGCTATCTCGGTTTTTTGAAAATTTTGGATTTTGGCTAAACTTTTTTCAAAAAACTTACTTTTTTGGAAAAATAATTATAAAATCCAAAATTTTAAGTATATCGAAAAAAAACGGAATATATGTCAGAGATGTGGTCTATGTGCGCCTACATACCAATTTTTAGAAGAATCGGCTCAAAAATGTGGGAGTTATTAAAAATTTCATGACGTCTAGACACACAAAAATTTTGAAAAGTGCATTTTTGGGACGTTCTAGACCTCGTACGGAAACAACAATAGCACCATTCGATTCGCCGTGAAAAACTGCATCAGATACACCTTTTTAGGCCTTAACAACCAACTTCAAAATTTGACCTGACCTTGACCTGACCTCGACCTGCAATTCATCCAGATGTGGTCCATATCACCTATTGAGTGTGCCTATTGAATTCTATGAATAAAATGACCCATAAAACATGTGTCGCACATGCCCTTTTCTATATTTTGTTTTTGGTGACCTGACCTGACCTGACCTGACCTTGACTTCTGAATGATATTGTATGCAGCGAATATTGTCTTGGTAGCCTAAGAACACGTTTTGGGCAATCAGTCTCAGTCCATTCTTCGGCAACTACGGTGCAAGGCCGATACTGTAGAAACTTGCAATTTGTACCCTTGACCTGACCTTGACCTTGACCTCAAGGCTCAAACTTTAAATTAAGTACATGTTTTTAGTTGTGCGGGATGAGATCTTTCGATTGGCGTTTGAATTTTCCAAATCGGACCATTAGTTCGGGAGATAACGGGGGGGGGGGGGGTAAAATTTACCCAACCCCAGCCCCGCGCGTTCGGCTGGAGACCCCAGCTCCGCGCGGGTTAACTCTCGCCCTTATTGGTGTTTTGCTAGCTGCAAACGCACATGGCGGGGCTAGGTTATTGGTTGACTTTCCAGGTCAGGTCAGTGACTCAGAAGTCGGGAAAATCGGGACCTGTTAAAACTTTGGAGTGTTAGCTTGTTACGAGGTTTTTCGGTGCGCTGATCACGAATTTCATGTTAGCTTTGATCACCGATGATGTCTTGATGTTTTTGGGTCAGGTCGGGTCAGGTCAGGTCAACCAGTAGGCGTCTTGCTAGCTGTCCATAATAGGTGTCAACCACCACTGACAGCCTCGTGACATGGTACAAAGGCGCCAGAATTACTTCTTAAATGTTCAAATGGGTGCTAAATTCGAAATCAGCTCCAAAAACTAGCCTAAAGAATATATGAACCCAGAAGAAGTGAACTAAGATCATCAAAGGTCAATGACCTTGACCTGACCTTCACGTGACCTTGACACCCACTATAATGCATGGGACCATCATCATTTCACATGTTTGAACGTTAACAATCACAAAAAGACTGGAAACGAGCGGATAATAACCGTTTTTACGAAGGGCTTCCTGGCAAATGCCCATCTAATTTGAACAAATCTGCACCAAATGTGCACCTAATCTGCACAAAATGTGTACTAGATGGCCGTCGTGAAATACTCCTGAGCTGAATGTTCAAATTGTGTTCTCCTTTTCTTTTTAAATGAACTATATTGAACAAGATTTTCAATGGACAAGATTGCTGACGGCCCTCATGTGAAACGAGACTCGATGAATTCTTAAACTCCCTAGTTATTTTGTAACAACCCTAGGTTCGTGGCATACTAACTAGGGAGGTTGCAACGACCCTAGTTTCGTTACAACGTCCCGGAACGAGCAGTTATTTTGTAACGTCCCTAGGGTCGTTGCAAACAAACTGCTCGTTCAGGGAGGTTACAACCACCCTAGGGTCGTTGCAAACTAACTGAAATCGCATACTCCCTGTAACATATATATATATATATATATATATATATATATATATATATATATATATATATATTGTCTCTGAGCAGACGTCTCACAATGCACCTGCAGGACGGAGCCCCCAAGAAACACTACACAGAACATCACAACACCGCACTCACACGTGACGATCTCGTGACCAACACATCCATCCTAGCACACTGTCAGGATCGTAGACGGCTCGTCACACTTGAAACAGTGTACATTCGCGACAAAAAGCCAATCATCAACATTCAGACAAAGCAGAACACATCTCTATCACTGTACGACAAAGTACTCGCGGCGGGTTGACTGATTTATCTGTCATATGCGCGTACGTATCTCGCTATGGTGTTTTTGATGTGACCTTCCTTCGCGGAGGATGAACGAATGTGTTTAGGGTTATAGCTCATGTACGAAAACAAAAGTGTGTTATTTTGTTTTGAATGCTGTGACTCATCGACTGAATAGTTTTAGTATCATATCCGTAATATTTGTTCCAAAAATGTAATTGAACCCATTTATCTCAAAGTATGACTTCTAAAACTGTGTGACTGTAATTTTCTTGAAAATGATCTCTGATAGATCGAAACGTCGAACAACAATATAGCTATGATATTTTGTATTTATGACATCTTTTGGTAATATTTTACATTCTCACGAACCCGAACCTCGACAGTGCATTCGCCGCCTCGAAAGTCTTAATAAGAAGAAGATAAGTGCCCATTATGCTGTTGTGTTTAACAAAACTTGCATAAAAGAGAACCTGCTTCCGAACTATTCGAATCTACGATTACACGATCGAGCAGTACAGCAGGAGGACTTTGTCTATAAGTTTAGACAGAGCTTGACGGGTGAACAGCTTAAAGCCAAAGAAGATCTTATTAATGACCTTGAGGTAAAGATCGAGGAAGAGAAGAAAAGATATGACACGTTCGTAATAAGCCAGGACTTACGAAAGAAGACAGATGAACTTTTGGACAACATCTTGATTGAATATGAACAAGTAGTGAAAACACGCATCCTTAAGAAGCTATCTCATCTCTACAAAGGCCCTATCGCTCTACCTGGTAACCCTGCGGGCTTCATCAATCTTTCCAGCGTCCAACTGACTTCTGATCAAGAAAAGTTCCTGAACCTAGGGTTGAATTGCCATTTTTACCCAAAGTTTGACCCCCACAAGAAGAAGACTGAAATAGCTCTACTCTTCGATGACCTCTGCAAACTGCATGATAAAGGTCAGATCACTCTTAAACCAGAAATTCAACCTCAACTCCAAGCCGAAGCGGCCAAGAGACGGATTAAGCCACAACACAGTGTTCTGACTCCAAATCTAAGAAAAGCCGCACAAGAGCTGCGCAATAATGATGACATTGTGATTAGACGTGCTGATAAGAGTTCGATCTTTGTGATTCTCGATAAGGAGGACTACTACAGCAAAGTGCGCTCTGTGCTACAAGACACTGCTAAGTTTAAGCGCATCACTAGAGACACTACCGCCGCGCTAAAGACACGGGTTAACAAACTGGTCGATGCTGCCAACGCTGTGGTTGATGGGGTTCACTTGCAAAAAGTCACAGGTGAGTGTAGCCCCGGTTACTTGTATGGGAATGTAAAGACGCACAAGCCAGGCCAGCCTATTCGCCCTATCATATCCCAGATCCCGACTCCCACTTACCAGATAGCTAAACAGCTGAATGCGATTATCTCGCCGTATATTCCGTCTGAGCACTCTGTTCAATCGACCGATGAATTTGTCGACATTCTTAGGTCCCAGAAACCAAAAGGTTCTCTAGCCTCTCTAGATGTGGAGAGTCTGTTCACTAATGTACCTGTTCAGCAGACTATTGAGATCATTCTTGAGTATGTCTACAATCATGAGACCCTTCCACCACCGAGACTACCCAAACGCATCCTGGAGCAGTTGCTGCTATCGTGCACAACGGAGGCGCCGTTCAGGTGCCCTGAAGGCAAACTCTATGTACAGGTGGACGGGGTCGCAATGGGATCCCCACTAGGCGTTCTGTTTGCCCAAGCCTACATGTCCTATGTCGAAAGGAAAGTGCTGCTCTGTGATGATGTCAAACCGTTCATGTACTATCGTTATGTAGATGACATTTTTGTTGACGTCGAAAATGCTGAAAAGTTAGACCTGCTGCGCATGAAACTAGACCAGGAATCAGTTTTAAATTTCACAGTTGACCATAGCGTAGGACAGAAGCTGCCATTTTTGGACGTCATGATTGATTGCAGCAGTGGTGAATTCGTCACAGATGTGTATCGGAAGCCAACTGACCTCGGCAGGTGCATGAATGGGGAGGGTGACATCACTGACTCGTACAAATCAGGTGTCATAAGGGCGTACATTAGACGGGCCATGAAACACTGCTCGACTTGGGATCTACTTCACACTGAACTTGAGAGGGTTCGTAAGATCCTAGTAGATAATGGGTACAGCAATTCCATGTTTGACGACGCTGTAAAAAACATGCTTGAGAACCATGTGACAAACAAGGAGCCAAAGACAAAGAAAAACGAGCTAAAAGTGTACTACCGCAGCACGATGTCTCCAACATGGAAGACGGATGAGCAGGTGATCCGCGGTATTGTTCGCCGTAACTGCCAACCTACGGATGGGGAACAGCGACTGGTAGTTCAGGTCTACTACACTAGCCCCAAGACATCCTCACTGGTGATGCAAAACAATCCCACACGCAGCACGGCAACACTCAAGCAGACCAATGTAGTATACCAGTTTAAATGTACAGCCGGGGACTGCGCGACCCGCGAAGTATACTACATTGGTCACACCACAACGTCTCTGAGCAGACGTCTCACAATGCACCTGCAGGACGGAGCCCCCAACACTGAGAAAACAGTGTCCCGATTTTCGGGCTCAGAGACCAGTTTTCGGGCTAATGTACCATATTCAAAACAGACAGCACATTTCGAGAATACTTTCTGAGCTAGCGCCACATGGGCTCATACGATCCCTTAAATCGGTATCATTGATCGCAGAAACAGAGCTCAGTCAGTACCCATTATCGGTGTCAAGCTCTAAAACTAGTCTCACTATGATACCAGTTTTCAGTCTGATCCCCATTTTCGAGCTCACCTGATTCCAGTTTGAGGGCTCAAATTGTGTGGTGAAGCCAATATTAGGGCTCACGTCATCGCTTTTCGGGGCTTTGGTAAAAGCTGGATTGCGTCAGCTGGCTGGCCAGCTGGCGACGCACGAAAGGTATTTAATTTTAGATATACCTAAGCGCGGTAGTAGGATGGACATAAATATTTCAAATGGCTTTAAATGAAAAATTGATTGGTAAATATTCATTCTTTTATATCTAGCATTGATATGTAAGAAGCTCTGCTAGCGCCACCATACGGCGCCAGCTGGCAAAAAATCCAGTTAATACCAGAGCCCGCTTTTCGTCCGATGCAGCCCCTCCTCCCCCCTCCCCCGTGTCCAGCAGCTGCGAATAAGACGAAGCCGCGGACAAACTTTTTTTTTTGCTCGGCCAGCCTAGCGCCAGTCTCGAGCGCTGGGACAGTTAACCGGCAATTTTGGCCGGGATGCAAAAGTTACGTTAAACCGGTTTATGTTAACCCGGGAGCAAATAACAACGTGGGAGCCTATCTTAGGTGTGGCAAAGCTAACGGATTACTTACTTGTTGCCGAGGTGCCCAAAGAAGGTACTGGAACCGAAAACACAACATTGGTTCATGTATTTATTAACATTCATACACACAGTCATACTTGTGCAAGGTGTCAGTGTTCGGTTGTGGGGTGTAATAGCCAGGGAAAAAGTTCTATGAACTGAAAAACCCGGCGCCTATTACTTCGCAACATGGTTGTGTATTCAACATGAACTGCAAGGAGTGCAGACGACATTGCCTGTGCTAACTTAACGTCTCACGGGCAGCGCCGCGCTCTGACACCTTGGTCCCAGAAGCGGCGGCGTTTCTGACCGCAAATCGCCGGAGAGCCGGTCGACGCCGTTGAGGGGACTGAGCAGGCCGCTGCCAGCTCCACCTTCACGTCCGCGCGGCGCAGCTCGGTGTGCGGCGGCGGCTCATCGCGCGGGCCGCACCCGTCCGTCCGCTGCACGAGCCGCTTTTCGATCCGACAGCGCAACACCGGCACGCCATTATGCTGGCTGAGCGGCGGCAGCGGCACGTAGGCAACAAAACAGTAGAAATCGATGGGCCTGGATCGGCGTTGCCAGCAACGCCGGCAGCGGCGCGGTGGGAGGCGCCAGTGCCGCCGTCGGGGACGTGTGCCCTTCGCTGCGCTCATTCGAGTTGGCCGGCCGGCCGCGCGGCGTAGTCCTTTTGACACGGTGCGAGAAGAGCCGGATGAAGGTGGACTTTTTATTGGCGTTGCTGGTGCTCACGCCGCCGGCGTCCAGTTTGGGCGGCAAGTCCGAGTACCAGGAGTCGGACAAGTCCCGCGCGAACGCCGCCAGCCGGTCGTCGTCACTGCTGGCGGCGGCCCGCCGACGGCGCTGCCTCAGAATCGGACGAGTCGGTGGTACTGAGCACCTCGCGGGACGGGTAGCTGGGAGTGGGCCGGCCGCGGCCCCTGCCAGGCCGCGCCACCTTCACCGGCGCAGCCGCCTTCAAACTGCCCTTGCTGGGCGGCGGGTTGGTCGGCGGAGGCGGCAGCGGTGCCTCGACGTCAGTCCGAGTCGCTGTCACTGGGCGGCCGCCGCGGAGACGGCTTCTGTTTGACCCGCAGCCGGCCTGGGCCGGCTCGGCGCCCTCGGCCGGCGGCGCGCGCCGTTTCGAGCGTTTCACCTTTTCACTGTTACTCTCGCCTGGTCCTCAGCGTCGAGCGGCTCGGCGCTGTTCGGTTTCATGTGGCCCATGCTGCTGGGAAACTCGGGTGGGGACAGCTTTCTGACTGGAGTGCCGTCGAAGATGGAGGAGACGGGGGTGCTCGCAGAGTCCTTGCCCAATGCCCATGATAGAGCCGAGGCTCCACTGGACGCCCAGCTTAATCGGGCTATCGCCGCCCTCCTTCTATGGTGGATTCTTCGGCCCCCTACAGCCACTAGGGCCATCATATACTCCCAGATGGCGGCACCTAGGGGATGAGGGTGGGGTGTCTGGGCCACTTGTCCACCTTGTGGCGTCGCCAGCGACGCCTGCGAGTCGGAGCAAATGATTATGGGGTCTTCCTCGAAGGACGGGTGCTTCAGGAGATGTTGCTTTGCCGTTTTGGGCGCCACCATCTCAGATCGGTAAATGGAGCAAATCCTCCCCGCCGCCTCCCGCAGTACCAATGTTGTACTGTCTGGGTGCTCGGTGAGGACCCCAGCGCCGCCTTCCTATTACTCCCCCGGTCGCAGACCCGTCGACCCAGGCCCACGTCGCACGCTGGGGGAGCGCTCCCAGTCACGCCTCCGCAGCACTCCTCCTCGCTGTCGCGGACGCCACACCGCTCCCCCGCGCTCTCTCCAGCCGGTCACTGACTTCAGTCACGGTTGGGGGGGGGGGGGCTTCCGCCACGACGCGGCGGGTCCTCCGACGGGAGGGAGAGCGCCTTCGGCAGTAGGCGCGATGCCAGCGCATCCCTCCTCATCTCTCCATCGGCACGACGCCCGCCTCGGCCCTCACGGCGAGTCTTGGAGCATGGAAATCGGGCAGCCAGTGATGACTCATGCCACCATCAGCATCTCCGCCTCCAGGACGCCAAGATGTGTGGCCGCAGCCGCAGGCAGCCACGCCGACCCCGCTGCCCGCATGCCCAAGTAGTCTCGAATCGCTGACACCTCTCCTGAAACAAGAGTGGTGTCGTAAACTTAAACCCCTTGCTGGAGCCCGCCAGCCGCGACAACACCGCCACACCAATTTTTGTGACCCCGGAACTTCCGTCCCGAGCCTTATTTCACGGCACGATGCTACAGTGCGCTACACGTATTGTGGTATTCAGCTTCCATGGAAACATCAACTACTTAATTTGGACGCTCAAACATGGGAGTCAGGAGTGGTTAAGGCCCAGAGCGTTCTGTCTGGTTTATAAAACCTTGGCCAGCAGATGTAAACGTGCTTTTTGTATGAGTGGCTTAATTTTGACGCAAAAGGGCACTAACCTTCGGCGCAAATAATGCAGAAATTTCAGCGCAAATTGCAAAATAGCTTGCGCCGAACTTCGGCGCATGACGGCTTCACGGGCGTCCGGCGTACCATATGGATGTTTTCCAGTTTGGGCTGCAGGTTTTAGCTCTAGGTTTTAGACTGTAGGTTTTGGGCTGGGTTGGGCTGGGCTGGGCTGGGCTGGGCTGGGCTGGGTTGGGCTGGGCTGGGCTGGTTGGGGTGGTTGGGTTGGGTTGGATTAGGTTAGGTAAGTTTAGGTTAGTTTAGTTTAGGATAGATATGAATACCTATTTTTTGTAAGTTGAATTATTTTTTTTCATTTTGTAGCATCATATGCCTTCCATCTTTGAACTGCCATATTCAAGCACCAGAATAAGTATGGACTTGAACCTTTTCCAGTCTGGATGCCTGTATGGAAGTTGTGCAAAATCATGCAGTTGAAGGTATTGTAACCACAAATAAGAGCTCATGACTCAAGTCTCAACTTGTCCATAATTGGTAATCTTGATGTATACTTGTAGACCCTTCCTCTTACTTGGCACACAGGCATGGTGTCACAGTGTTCTAAAATTGGATTTCAATTGGGTGTCCCAATAAAAAAAATCTGAAGACAAAATGAGATAGATTTAGTCTTTCCGCAAAACTGCATAATGCCATTTTTACCTCAGATTTTGTCAGAACCTTCACAGGATTTGAAATGAAATGATGTAGAGTAGATGCATCAACTGTCAAGTCATGCGTAACCTGGCAGCTGGCTGTTGAATCAAACTTTTGACATATTTTTTTTTAGCAAAGATGAAATAAAGCCACTTGTCATATTTTTAGGATGAAAACATTTTCCCCATCATGTGTGGTTATTCACCTAAAATTCTGAAACATGGAACACTGTCATACCAGCATTCCATCATGTCAACCAGCATTCCGCAGCATGTTAGCAGAAGCAGCAGCATGTTATAAGTATATGAAAGATCCAAATAGGTTGTAGGTTGGTAGGTATTGGTACTAAGTTTAACTTAATAGGTTAGTAGGCAAGGTTAGGATTAATTTTAGTTGAGCATCAAGATAACCATTACGAACAAGTAACAAAATCCTTACCTACCCTTGAAAGCATTGCTTCAATCACATCATCACGAAGAACCAGACAAAATGTTTGCACATTCTTACACTATTTGACATCCTGAATCCAGATATGATGCTTTCATGTGGCGCAAATACAAGAAAAACGAATAATCAAACCCGTGCGTATTCGTATCAACGGCGCCACAATTGTAGATCAGACCTTTTCTGAACAAATGCCACCACAATTTTAATTGATAAGGGATTAAAATGGCATGAGCATCAACATCTTGATTTTTTCTAAAAGATAGCGATAACTGATAACTAATAACTTACCATTCATTTTGAAATCACGGCGGTAGGTACACCAACACATGGCACTGAAAACAGCAAAAGACGGAATGGCGGAATGTCGTATGGAGCCCTAAAACGCAGCTCGAATTGAGCCCGAAAAGGAAGACGAACTGATGCCGCTTTCGGGGCTAATGTACTTTGAGCCCGAAAAGGGCGCCTAACTGATCCCGATTTTAAAATCATACAGATTTGAGCCCTGTTTTGGCACTCATATGAGCCCTTATTCAAAAATGTTCTCAAAGTGTTTTCTGAGTGAAGAAACACTACACAGAACATCACAACACCGCACTCACACGTGACGATCTCGTGACCAACACATCCATCCTAGCACACTGTCAGGATCGTAGACGGCTCGTCACACTTGAAACAGTGTACATTCGCGACAAAAAGCCAATCATCAACATTCAGACAAAGCAGAACACATCTCTATCACTGCACGACAAAGTACTCGCGGCGGGTTGACTGATTTATCTGTCATATGCGCGTACGTATCTCGCTATGGTGTTTTTGATGTGACCTTCCTTCGCGGAGGATGAACGAATGTGTTTAGGGTTATAGCTCATGTACGAAAACAAAAGTGTGTTATTTTGTTTTGAATGCTGTGACTCATCGACTGAATAGTTTTAGTATCATATCCGTAATATTTGTTCCAAAAATGTAATTGAACCCATTTATCTCAAAGTATGACTTCTAAAACTGTGTGACTGTAATTTTCTTGAAAATGATCTCTGATAGATCGAAACGTCGAACAACAATATAGCTATGATATTTTGTATTTATGACATCTTTTGGTAATATTTTACATTCTCACGAACCCGAACCTCGACAGTGCATTCGCCGCCTCGAAAGTCTTAATAAGAAGAAGATAAGTGCCCATTATGCTGTTGTGTTTAACAAAACTTGCATAAAAGAGAACCTGCTTCCGAACTATTCGAATATATATATATATATATATATATATATATATATATATATATATATATATATATATATATATATATATATATATATATATATATATATATGCGTTATGCGAACGGACAAAATATTGCTTGCATAAATGCAAGCGTTAATATGCCAAATGCCCATTGCTTCACAGGTCACACATTGAGCTCAGTCAGAGCCCTGAGGTGAAAGCAATGCACATACAGAGCCATAAAAAACAAATGATCCAGCCTTTTCTAACGGTTCCCTTCCCCAGTTCTCACCCATTGCCATGAAAACCTGTCTGCACGGTGCTTTCAGCCGGTTAATGATGGTATAATTAAACCATGCCAATGCAGCGTACATACGCTAAAACGACCAAGACCGCTTTACTGATAGCTTGCACACTTCCATGAAGTGCCATGTGGGTATGAATTTAATTTCTTTGCTGCAGTGTTCAAGCGCCAATAACAGTAAAGGCTGAAATAGACTCGTTCCGCAGTCAGGAAATCGCATGGCATGCGATTTCCTGACTGCGGAAAGAGTCTGTTTCAGCCTTAGCCTTCGCCGGCAAAGGCCATTTTGCGTCCTTCGACGGCACAAGGGGCGGGGGTACGACCCCCCTCGCGTTTGGCTCTGATCGAGCTAGAGTTTCGCGGAAAAACGAGTGTGTTGCCCGTCACGAGAGGAAGCCGATGATACCCAATTTTAAGGTCCTAGGTCATCGGTTGACCTTCCAGGTCAGGTCAATAACCCAAAATTTGGGAAAATCATGACCTGTTAGAACGTCGTGAAGTGTGGCTGCTAAGGTTTTTTTTTTCAAGGTGCTGATCACGAAGTATCATGTTAGTTTTTATCAAAAATGATGCCTTTATGCATTTAGGCCAGGTCGGGTCAGGTCAGGTCAGATCAACCAGTAGGGGTCGTGACGGGCAATCGTAGTGCGTGTCAACCACCTCTGACAGCTTCGTAACATCTTACGAAGGCACCGAAACTACTTCATAAATGTTCAAATGGTTGCTAAACTCGAATTCAACAAGAAACTAGCCTAAACGCAGATGATCGGTCATTGATGGTCGGTTTCGCTTCAAATATGTGTAAAGATTCTAAAATTCGTAAATTGAAGTTTGAGCGTTTTTGATCAATGATTTTGAAATCGTCTATACTGAAGGGGGTGTCACATGCCAAAGAATGATCCCGTACAGACGATGCTACTGGACTGGATAAGAGTTCGCCCGTTCTGTGTGACCTACCCTTGTGTTGACAAACTCTGCTGTGGAGCCTAACATAGGTAGAACCTATGTAAGATCCTTCACACGAAGGACAACTGAACTTATAAACTACAGCAGATCGACACATTTTAGGGATAGAGTCCTTGAACTTGAACAGAGATCCAATAGTAAAGTTGTTTCTGAGAATGAATCGCGGGCTTAGATATGGGTAGTACTTTTGTAGGAGAGCGCTTATTTGATTTTTGAGCTTAATTGAGCGTTTTCCGAAAAACGGCAAAGTGAAAAAGCTTTCGAGTTTTCCAACCTGTGGTTGATTTGTGATAGTAATGAACCTTCTGTTAAGAAACTTGGCAATGGCGGCATCTACCAACGACCTTGGGTAACCGTTATCCAAGAAAAAACCTTTCAGGGATCTTAGCTCTAGATCGAAGAGCTTGTAGCTCGAGCATAAACGGTAGGCGCGATAAATAAATGACTGGATGACTGCCCACTTGATGGAAAATGGGACGAAACTAAAGAAGCTCAATCCTAGTCCGGTAAAGGTAGGCTTGTGGAAAATGGAAGTCTCAATAGAAGAGCCAATACGTTTTATCTTGACATCCAAAAAGGGTAGCGTTTGGTTGGACTCTACTTCTTTGGTGAACTTAATCTTTGGATGCTGCTCGTTAAGGAAGGATAAAAACTTTTCTACATGAGTGACGTGTCGAAAGACCAGAAAACAATCATCAACATACCTCCTATACAGGACAGGACGAAATTCAGAAGGGCAGGTAGTAAGCCAATTCTTCTCATGAAAGCATAAGAAAATGTTGGCAAAGGTAGGGCCAAGTGGTAGGCCCATCCCTACGCCGTCAAGTTGTTGGTACAACTGTCCGTTGAAAAGGAAAAACGAGTTGGTTACTGACAAATCTAACATTGAGCGGAATAATTTCCGAGGGATGCCACTGACGCTGTCAGTCTGGCTGAAGAGAGAGTTGATTGCTATGTCAACCGTTTCACCTACAGGTATGTTAGTAAACAAACTTTCAATATCAAAACTGGCCATAACCATATCTTCGGAAAATGTGAAAGTTTTTAAATCCGTGACAAACTCGTAGCTGTTTTTAACGGTAAATTCATTCTCAGTAAGGGGAGCAAGAATTGGAACTAAGAACTTCGCGAGGGCGTAAGTAGCAGTGCCACAAGCCCTGAAAATGGGACGAAGAGGTAAGTTCGGTTTGTGGATCTTAGGTAGACCATATAGGATACCTGGCGAGGACCCAGACGCATACAGTTCGTTGTACGTATGTTCGGTAATAGCACATGCTTTTTTCAACTTGCTGAGCAGCCTATTAACTTTATCTTCTACACGTAATAACAGTTTGTGAAGTGGCTCATTCACAAGACAAAACTTAGTGCGATCTGACAGTATCTTTGTAATCTTTGCTAGATATTGAGCTTTATCTAAAATCACGACCCCCCTCCCCTTGTCAGGTCTAGTTACCACAATAGAAGAGTCAGATGCAAAATCCTTCAAAGTCTTGACATCATTTTTGGAAAATATTGGTGAAAACACTCTCGACGGACGAAACGTGTTGAAAAACTTGTAACTCACGGTACGAATCTGCTGCTTGACATCTTGAAAATCAAATCTTGAAGGGAGTGACAAAGACGATAACTTCTGGACGAGTGTCTCGAAATGAAGGAAATATCCATGAAAGCTGATCTTCCACACAGGTAGCTTGAATTCTAAGCCAAATGCAAGTAGGGTCTTGAGCCGAGTTGGTATAGGCTTCGATGAAAAGTTGAAAATGACTCTTTCGGGATCGCAAGGCCGTAGACTGTTGTCAATTCCGATTCTGTGTAGTTTCCGATGATGAACAGCCTCATGATTCTTCCGAAATGTAGCTACAATGTTTCGGGTAATGTTCAGAAGCCAGTAATACTTAAAGAGAGAAAGAGTCTTCCTGAGATCTCCACGCTGAGCATCACAGTCATGCTTCAACTTCTCAGCGCGTTTCCTTTTGAACTGTATTTCTTGGTCGAGTAATTTGTTTTGCCATGATTTGTAAAACGCTGAAGATTGTAGGGACTTCTTGTACAGTTTAAAGCGCAGAAACTTTGGGAAAATCTCGTACGTCTTACAGGTAAGTAGAAAATCTAGATCCAGGTCACACTTTTCTTTCTTCTTAAGAGTACTTGTGTGTAGAAAGACACGCTTGAGTACCGGTCTTCCATAGTCACGTTTGATGATATCGTACAAATGTTCTCGTGATGGTTTCAGGATCAATAGAAATCTGATAATATGACATAAAATTGCTTTATCCATTTTCAAACGTTTCGACTTTATTCAAAGTCATCTTCAGTGTTAAGATAGACAAGTTACTAACAAGTTACAACAAATTACTCGACCAAGAAATACAGTTCAAAAGGAAACGCGCTGAGAAGTTGAAGCATGACTGTGATGCTCAGCGTGGAGATCTCAGGAAGACTCTTTCTCTCTTTAAGTATTACTGGCTTCTGAACATTACCCGAAACATTGTAGCTACATTTCGGAAGAATCATGAGGCTGTTCATCATCGGAAACTACACAGAATCGGAATTGACAACAGTCTACGGCCTTGCGATCCCGAAAGAGTCATTTTCAACTTTTCATCGAAGCCTATACCAACTCGGCTCAAGACCCTACTTGCATTTGGCTTAGAATTCAAGCTACCTGTGTGGAAGATCAGCTTTCATGGATATTTCCTTCATTTCGAGACACTCGTCCAGAAGTTATCGTCTTTGTCACTCCCTTCAAGATTTGATTTTCAAGATGTCAAGCAGCAGATTCGTACCGTGAGTTACAAGTTTTTCAACACGTTTCGTCCGTCGAGAGTGTTTTCACCAATATTTTCCAAAAATGATGTCAAGACTTTGAAGGATTTTGCATCTGACTCTTCTATTGTGGTAACTAGACCTGACAAGGGGAGGGGGGTCGTGATTTTAGATAAAGCTCAATATCTAGCAAAGATTACAAAGATACTGTCAGATCGCACTAAGTTTTGTCTTGTGAATGAGCCACTTCACAAACTGTTATTACGTGTAGAAGATAAAGTTAATAGGCTGCTCAGCAAGTTGAAAAAAGCATGTGCTATTACCGAACATACGTACAACGAACTGTATGCGTCTGGGTCCTCGCCAGGTATCCTATATGGTCTACCTAAGATCCACAAACCGAACTTACCTCTTCGTCCCATTTTCAGGGCTTGTGGCACTGCTACTTACGCCCTCGCGAAGTTCTTAGTTCCAATTCTTGCACCCCTTACTGAGAATGAATTTACCGTTAAAAACAGCTACGAGTTTGTCACGGATTTAAAAACTTTCACATTTTCCGAAGATATGGTTATGGCCAGTTTTGATATTGAAAGTTTGTTTACTAACATACCTGTAGGTGAAACGGTTGACATAGCAATCAACTCTCTCTTCAGCCAGACTGACAGCGTCAGTGGCATCCCTCGGAAATTATTCCGCTCAATGTTAGATTTGTCAGTAACCAACTCGTTTTTCCTTTTCAACGGACAGTTGTACCAACAACTTGACGGCGTAGGGATGGGCCTACCACTTGGCCCTACCTTTGCCAACATTTTCTTATGCTTTCATGAGAAGAATTGGCTTACTACCTGCCCTTCTGAATTTCGTCCTGTCCTGTATAGGAGGTATGTTGATGATTGTTTTCTGGTCTTTCGACACGTCACTCATGTAGAAAAGTTTTTATCCTTCCTTAACGAGCAGCATCCAAAGATTAAGTTCACCAAAGAAGTAGAGTCCAACCAAACGCTACCCTTTTTGGATGTCAAGATAAAACGTATTGGCTCTTCTATTGAGACTTCCATTTTCCACAAGCCTACCTTTACCGGACTAGGATTGAGCTTCTTTAGTTTCGTCCCATTTTCCATCAAGTGGGCAGTCATCCAGTCATTTATTTATCGCGCCTACCGTTTATGCTCGAGCTACAAGCTCTTCGATCTAGAGCTAAGATCCCTGAAAGGTTTTTTCTTGGATAACGGTTACCCAAGGTCGTTGGTAGATGCCGCCATTGCCAAGTTTCTTAACAGAAGGTTCATTACTATCACAAATCAACCACAGGTTGGAAAACTCGAAAGCTTTTTCACTTTGCCGTTTTTCGGAAAACGCTCAATTAAGCTCAAAAATCAAATAAGCGCTCTCCTACAAAAGTACTACCCATATCTAAGCCCGCGATTCATTCTCAGAAACAACTTTACTATTGGATCTCTGTTCAAGTTCAAGGACTCTATCCCTAAAATGTGTCGATCTGCTGTAGTTTATAAGTTCAGTTGTCCTTCGTGTGAAGGATCTTACATAGGTTCTACCTATGTTAGGCTCCACAGCAGAGTTTGTCAACACAAGGGTAGGTCACACAGAACGGGCGAACTCTTATCCAGTCCAGTAGCATCGTCTGTACGGGATCATTCTTTGGCATGTGACACCCCCTTCAGTATAGACGATTTCAAAATCATTGATCAAAAACGCTCAAACTTCAATTTACGAATTTTAGAATCTTTACACATATTTGAAGCGAAACCGACCATCAATGACCGATCATCTGCGTTTAAACTAAGTATCGTTCTGTAGGAAGACGACCGAAACTAGCCTAGAAACGTGTAAAACTCGAAAAGTGGACCGAGTTAATCAAAGGTCAATGACCTGACCTGACCTTAAGGTGACCTTGACATCCACCCTAATGGATGGGAGCAACATCAAATCACATGTTTGAACGCTTGGAACCACGAAAAGACTGCAAACGCGCAAGGGCGGATCCAGGGGGGGGGGCCAACGGGGCCATGCCCCCCAAGACGGTCAAAGGGGGGGCCATACTATCTTTTGCCCCCCCCCCCCCAAGACATAAGTCAAGAAAACTAAAAAATAAACATTCTCAAAGTTCCTATGCTGAAAAACTGAAATATTGCTTTGATGATTGAGTGACCTTGGGGCAAACGTGAAAAACTCTGCCAACCAGAGTCAAAATGGCCTGTGCCGGCGAGGGTTAACATAACATAGGAGAAATCGACATGATAGGTATCACATTTTTATTCGCATTCATAGGCACGTGTTCTGTATTGTGTATTGGTTAGTTTTAATTGCAAATTTGTTGGAAAATAAGATTGTCATTATGGCACTTTTTTAAAGAAAAACGTATTTTTAACGTTTGCCATGGCCAAATGTGTGATTCTTGTCAGAAAACTGAGGAATGATCATAACAACACTGAGTATAATCAACTTCAGCTTGAGAGATTTCAGAAGCTTCTTAATAGCTGAAGCTTCTTCATAGGTCATTAGACTCATTAACACTATTGACCAGGAGCTTTCTTGTCTCATGCCTGAATGTATATGGATTTAAACCCCGCCCGTATTGGCGTTTTGTCAGCCGCGAACGTATGGGGGGGGGGGGGGTCCGTTGCCCCCATTGCCGTTTGGCCGCTGATCGAGCTAGAGCTTCGCGAAAAAAAAACGAGCGTGCTGCCCGTGACGAGAGGAAGACGATGATACCCAATTTAAGGTCCTAGGTCATCGGTTGACCTTCCAGGTCAGGTCCATGACCCAAAAATCGGGAATATCGGGACCTGTTAGAAAGTCGTAAAGCGTGGCTACTAAGGGATTTTCCGGTCCCGTAGCTCAGTTGGTTAGAGCGTTGGACTCCGCGTGGTGAGAGCACGCGTTCCCGGTTATAACAGTCCGGGTTCGAAGCGCGACGGGCGCTCGACATTTATGGGCATCCTGACAGGTATGGTTGCGGTTGGTGGCAGGCCGTAGCCAGGCGAATTCAGCGAGGGGACCGGCCGTGCACGGCTTTGTGCGCACGTTAAACTTTGGACTCTAAATTCTGCCATAGAATCGGAATTGCGCAATAGGAGGGTAGAGGGCAGGGTCATCGCAACAAGCTTCGCTTAGCGGTGGCTCTGTCCTTGTGAATCCTTCCCATTAAAAGGTTCGGACAAAATTTATTAAAAAAAAATTGGTTCATGGTTGACCTTCCAGGTCAGGTCAATGACCCAAAAGTCGGGAAAATTGGGACCTGTTAGAGCGTCGTAAGTGTGGCTGAGCTTTTTCGGGGTGCTGATCACGAATATCGTGTTAGTGTTGATCCCAGAAGATGTCTTCATGCATTTAGGCCAGGTCGGGTCAGGTCAACCAGTAGTGGTCCTGCCGGGTATTCGTAGTACGTGTCAACCGCCTCTGACAGCTTCGTAACATGTTACGAAGGTACCAAAAGTAGTTTGTAAATGTTCAAATGGTTGCTGAATTCGAGTTCAGCTCCAAAAACTAGCCTAGAAACATGTAAAACTCGAAAAAGTGAACTGAGGTCATCAAAGGTCAATGACCTGACCTGACCTTCAGGTGACCTTCACACCCATCCAAATGCATGGGTGTGAAACCACGAAAAGACTGCAAACGCGCGGCTAATGCGAGCCAACATACGCCGAATCGCGATCCCGGCCAAACATGGTCTCGAGAAATAGGTCACAGGTCAAAGCTCACTTGGGTCAGGGTAATTAAAGTTTTAGGGTAGATGCAAAATTGATTAACTCGAGGGTACTGAAAGTTTTGTCACGATTAGCCGTTTTTACGCGAGTTATTCGCGAATAACCGAGGGGGGTGGGGTCTGCTCGACCCCTCCCCCCTATACGATCGAGGGTTAACAGAGGAAGACACAATTTCCCCTTACCTATACTTGTTTTTGAAGTGTTTCAAGCGTCATTTTGAGAAGGTGCTTTATTCAGTTAGGGGGTGCATGTGCACCCCTAAAACCCCTAATGCTCCACCATATGTCTAACTAAACCCACTATTTGAAGTTATACTTAACCCTCGCCGGACCTATTGGTTTTCTACATACGCGCCGGCCGAGGGGGGGGGGGGCGGGTACGACCCCCCCCCCTCGCCGTTTCGCCCCTGGTGGAGCTAGCGCGTCGCGGAAAAAACGAGCGTGTGCGCCGTTACGAGACGCAGAGATTGGTACCCGATTTTAAGGTCCTAGGTCAACCGGTGACCTCTGAGGTCAGGTCAAGTGCCCCAAGGTACGGTTCAGTTTTTGGTGAATAACTTCGCAAAAAACGGCCGCAGAGCGCCGATTTTGGCAGCATCGTGTTCGCCTCGCTCAGGCGCGTCGAATGATATATTTTTGTCCGGGTCAGGTCAACTTGGGGTGTTGACCTCAGGTCAAGGTCAGGTCAGCACCCCCAGGTCACGAAGTTGGTCGGAAGAGGTCATGTCGCATATCATTCGATTCGGCAGGCCTTCCTGAGTCCATTGGTGACTTTCCCGACTCGCTAGCTCAATTTGATCAAGAGTTATTGACAAAAAACTAATATGACCTTGATGACGTCATAAATGACGTCACGCAAGTTCAACATTGCAAAAGTGACGCATCTAACCCTGCAAGGAGTGCACCAAATCACGATTCTGTGTGCTTGAGATAGTTAGAGATCGTTCCCGGCGCCAGAATAGCAGTTTTCATTTTCCCCATTGACTTATAATGGTGAGGTCACGAAAATGACCTGACCTCATATGACCTTTAGGAAAAATCTGAGATATACAAGTTGTGGGACTCATAATGGATACTAGATCCTGCAAGTTTCATTTCCTTGTGACATCTCCTCTGGCAGTGAGGGCGTTGCGAAGTTGCGACATCTGAAGACCGTGCAGAGGTTCACTTATGACGTCATAGGTCAGTGACCTGACCTGACCCAAAAATGCGGTTGGTGTCAAAAGATGCGGCTTTGATCAAAGGTCAGGTATGCCAAGTTTCAGCTCTCTATGGCCAGCGTGTTCGGAGCTATCGCGAAAAAACCCTATGGGGGGGGGGCGGCACCCGCCCCCCCCCCCTCGGCCGGCGAGGGTTAGGATATGTAAAATTATGTTTCGAACATATTTTGCTGCCAAACGCATGCTTATAAAACAGCTCTACGCCCGTTTCAAATGACCCCGATGCGAGGGTCAATTGAACCAGCCCATGGGGTCAATTGCACCTATCCTTAACAATGGGATGTTTTCCTCTTTAAGGCCACTTTCTTAAGGAGATATTTTGTCCGGTTTACTTTTCCAAATGCTACATTCAATAGGTCGTTGGAAAGCTAAAAGTGCAAAGTTCCTCGTAATAGGTGACATAAAGTACATAGACTATGGTAAAATGGGCGGATGAGGAAAATGAGAAATATCTCAGGCTATAGTGTGCTTTCAAGCAAAAGGCTGGAGAAAAGGGGTCAAAAATTGAGCTCTAATAAACTACTATTTCAGTTTAAAAGCTCATTTCAAAGGTGGACTATTTCCTTTAATGTTTACAGCCCCTGAACAATAACCATTGCAAAGGTCACCGGGGTCCATTGAAACGGCCTGTGGCCCTGTTTCAACTGACCCTCAGAGAAGCGTTTCAATTGACCCCATCCGCTCCCGCCATCTCGCACGCGCCGTAAAGCACATGTCAAACGAGCTGGAGGGACGGCATCATGCTGAATGAAGGGCCAAATAAGGTGTTATTCCGGAGCCAGGAGTTCTTCTTTCAGCAAACAAAGGTATATGAGATATCACAAAATATTCATAAAAACGATTTCTCCCAAACGCCCCTAAAAAACACAAAAACAAGTGTCAATCAAAATTACCATCCGTTTGCCGCCCAAACGCCGTTGACAAAGGAAGTGGTCGAGCGCGGATGCGCAGTGGTGTCGGCAACGCCATATGTTGCATACTGTTGAAAATAAAGCCATGTTTCATCTGACCCCGTGTTTCAACTGGCCCCGCTCTCCCCTAATGGTGAGGTCACGAAAATGACCTGACCTCATATGACCTTTAGGAAAAATCTGAGATATACAAGTTGTGGGACTCATAATGGATACTAGATCCTGCAAGTTTCATTTCCCTGTGCCATCTCCTCTGGCAGTGAGGGCGTTGCGAAGTTGCGACATCTGAAGACCGTGCAGAGGTTCACTTATGACGTCATAGGTCAGTGACCTGACCTGACCCAAAAATGCGGTTGGTGTCAAAAGATCCGGCTTGGATCAAAGGTCAGGTATGCCAAGTTTCAGCTCTCTATCGCCAGCGTGTTCGGAGCTATCGCGAAAAAACCCTATGGGGGGCGGCACCCGCCCCCCCCCCCTCGGCCGGCGAGGGTTAATGACACATGGGTAGTTTTCACTCAACATAGCATTAAATTAAACAATTAAGCATTAAATGCAAAATTAGAGCTTGAGATTGTCCGGCATTTAGTCCAACAGGATACCTCTTCAATCGTCCTAGCTGAACCCAGCATAAGCTCAGCTTGTCTGAACTCGGACACACCATCAACATTGCCGAGTCTGAATTTGGGCTCGACGCCGGGCCATGGGCCTGAACTTTGTGGTCATGGGCGCGGGAGCTGGGGGTCAGTGGGGGCAGCCTGCCCCCACAACTCTGGGGCCGTGGGGGCGCTGCCCCACAACTTCTCATAGGGCTAGGAACCGTCGGGGCAGCTTGCCCTCCCTGAATTAGCGGTTGTGGGTCACAAAGGAAAACTGAAGGGAAGAAAACATTTAAAAGAAAAAAATCCCCCTCTTTACCTGGCTTGACAGCTCATGTGGAAGATTTAAGCCTTTATTCTACGTTACCAAAAAGGTAGTTCCTTGACTCAGCTGAGACAAAATATCTCACGTTTTGCAAATGTTTTAGTTTCGTTTTTTTTTTTTCGATGAAAAGGCGAAGGGTGAAAAATAAGTGGCCTAAAACCGGTGAGAAAACTAGATTTGAGGGTACCCTAGGTTTGGCTAGTCCCAACCGGTTGCCCCCCCCCCCCCCAAGACGGCCGGCTGGATCCGCCCTTGCAAACGCGTGGCTAATGCGAGCCGCAATACGCAGAATCGCGATTTCGTCCAAACATGGTCTCAAAAAGTAGGTCACAGGTCAAAGGTCATTTGGGTCAGGGTCATGAAATTTGCAGGGTAGGTGTAAAATTGATAAACGCCAGGGTACTGAAAGTGTCGCCGCGATCGGTAGCTTTTTACGCAAGCTATTCTCGACTCCTTCCCTAAGCTATTTTAGGGAGGCTGCATCCACCCCCTTCGGTGCCGGCGAGGGTTAACCCGCGCCCTGGGGGTCTGTTTATAACGCGACCTGGTGGGGGAGTGCTATTCTTTGCCCCCTCCCCCTCGTATATCCGAAACTACTTGACGGAGCCGCAAAATTCAAACGGCGTTCGAAATCCCTGTCAAATTTCTCGAGGAAAATTCAATTTCATTGGCCTCGGGGTCACCGATGACGTCATAGGTCAGGTCAAAGATAAAATGCTTTGCCGTTCACGCGTCCTCTAGGGAATGCGCTAACATCGAGTAAAAAATTTAATCGAAAATCAGCGATAGAGCGTCAGTTGCCCAGTGCATAAATTGCTATTAATGTCACTGATAAAACCAGGTCAGGTCACAGGTCAGGTCACCAAGGATCAGCACATTAACCCAATTCTACTAGGGCTATGCGATGCGTGTTTTATGGCCAATTCTTAATTTCCAACTCAATTGTGTTGGTTATAAGACCAGGGACGGTTTAGGTCAGTTCCTGATGGAGGTCAGGTCAATGTCAGGTCAAAAATGTCAACTTTCAATGTTGATATTTTTGCATAAAATGGGTTCGATGCAACTCGTCACGAGTCTAATAGTTGTCTTTGTTTTGCGCTACGTGGTCCAGAATTGCTACAAATTGAGTTTAAAATTTGACGTCATCAACTTTTTAACAATCTTTTTTCGCTATAACGTGGCCAAAAAAGAGTTATCGATCTAAAATTTGGTATGTGAATAGAAGTCGGTATTATCTTTGACATGTATTCCGTTATTTCGAAAATCGGAAAACTTTTTGGATTTTTTGGCTTTTATATTCAAAAATATTTTGGGGGGATCAAAAATAAAATATTTCGAAATTTTGAGATAGCAGTTTTGTAGCCCTGGTGATTCTACATCTTTTGTGCTTCGAGGTTTTTCTGTATCTTCATAGCTATAGGCCTGACAGCTCTTCCGGTGAATTTCTTTAGGTCGAAAACGGCAGAACATGACGTCACTCTGACGTCACTTGCGGCCAGTCTATCATAGCCTTTGGAAAAATTTAGTCACAATGTGTAAAATTAATGCCCGGGAAGGTACTGAAAGTTTGGTGACGATCGGCGCAAGGGTTCTGGAGTTATAATGAAAAGTCGGGGGGGGGGGGATAGCCCGCCACCAGGGCGCGGGTTAATCGCAATAGCCCTTTACACAACGACTGGGCACCTTTTTGATACCTACGCAATGAATTTCAAAAGCAAAGAAGCACAGTAAGCGCATTTCATTCGAAATTTACTTTCATAGGGCCGAAAATAAACATTCTAGTAAACAACTGCTTAGATTTCGCAGATTATAGGTACCTACACAACTAATCAAAAAATGAATCAAATAGGTGTAGGCGCCAAATTTCCGTCGTGACAAGGGATAATATGATTTATCAATCTGTAGCAGTTTTACGTGCGGATTTATGTCAAAACAAAAATGTTTTTGTATTCTTTATTTCCGTATATGTACTTGTTCAAAAAAGACGTCTAAAATAAAGTAAAAGTCTCAAAAGCTGCGCTCCTTTTTAACGGCATATAATCCTTTTCATGTCATGCAGTAAGGTCCAGAGTTTAATTACGGTTTCACATAGTCTGACATTAATGTTCCACTGTCTTTGCACCGTCAGTCTCACCAGTACCAGTCTCAAACATACGCTGGATCTCCTCTATCGATTTGCCTTTTGATTCAGGCACGCAAAGTTTGGCAAAACAGAACATGAGAACATGTACGGCCGAGAAAAACCAAAACAGGCCGGCCATACCGAGACTGGAGGCAGTCAGGGGAAACAGATAGGCCACGACGAACTGCGTCAGGCCATTGTACAGCAGGCACAGTCCGCCCAGCTCGGCGCGCACCGCGTTCGGGACCAGCTCCGAGAGCAGCACGATGCCCATCGGCGCCACGCCCACACTCATACTGCACACCACACAGAGCACGGCCACCAGCGAGACCCACTCGAGCCCGGCCAGCTCGGCGCCGTAGTGGAAGAACGCGCCGGCCACCAGACAGGCGCCGGCGCCGGCCGCGCCGTTCAGCATCAGCAGGGTGCCGCGCTGCAACCTCTCCACTATCAGGCTGGAGATGACGGCGAACACCAGACGGACCACGCTCAGCAGGATGGAGCCGACGTACGGACTGTGGAAGCCCCCGACCTCAGTGAAGACCACAGGCGCATAGGAAGATATCACGAGACCGCCAGAGAAGGACAGGAAGGTGTACACTCCAAGAACTATCAAAATCGGCACTCGATACACTCTCAGCTTCAAAAGGCTTAGCACTTCAAGAAGAGAGGCATCGTTCTTGTGCTTTTCGCCAAGCGATTGACGAATTTCGTCAAGCTCCTTGGTAACATCGTGGCTTTGCCCGTGGTAAAAACGCAGCGATCTCTCAGCTTCTTGCGCTGGGTATCCTTTTGAAATAAGCCATTTGGCCGAACGAGGCATCATCGACATCACCACAAACAGCAGCACCATGGGGACGATTCCAACAACCAGACACGCTTTTCTCCAGCCTAGCAGCCACCCAGACAAGTACATACACAACATTCCTAGACACCCATTCACTAACATCAGCGTGGACAGCAGACCGCGTATCTCGATTGCGGCGATCTCTCCCAGGTGGATGATTGCCGGCCCGAAGGCGAGTCCGATGCCCAGCCCGTTCAGCGCCCTGCCGCAGACCAGACTCCAGAAGGTGTCGCCGAGCGCCAGCGCCAGCCAGCCGCCGGCCACCAGCGGCGCACACAACTGCATCACCCTCACGGCTCCCAGCCGGGGGTTCAGCAGGCTGGAGAGCACGTTGCCCACCAGGTTGCCGATGAAGAGGACGGCGATGACCCAGGCGATCTGCGACTGCGTCAGGGACTGGCGGCTGCCCACGGAAGACACCTGCTCGATGAAGACGCCTCCGAACGCCGCCGACCCGAGGATGTTGAACTGAATCATCGCCAGGGCCTCGGCTGTGATCACCTGTTGGCGCAGAAACGGCGAGGAAGCTAATGTGGGAAATGGTTATCCTCTATGTTATACAATAATTAATCTACGTTCAGTTTTAGCAATAGGTTATAAGAGGTCCATCGAGTGCTATTAAGCAAATGCAACTTATTCGACTGATGATGATTTTTCAACCAGACTTACCTGCAATCTCATGGCATAGGTGGGTGCTTATATTAGTGCGCAATGCTTTTTATCCGTTATTAGCATACATATATTAATTGACATATCAACATCAGTTCGCTATCAGAGCGGCTTAATATCTGCGATTCTAAATAGGTTAACCCTCGCCCGTATTGGCCTTTATACAGCGTCCAACGTAGACCTAAGCGAGTGGGGGTGTTTGAACACCCCCCCCCCCCCCGTCTAACTCGGCTCCTGGGTCATGTAGCGACACGCGGTAAGCAGCATTCAAAAGAGCGTAAAAAATAATAAAGAAAACAATTTCGTCAATGTTTAGGTCAGGTCAAAGGTCAGGTCGCCAGAGGTCAACAAAGGTCAAATTTGCCTATTTCAACAACTTTCGAAAACCCGGCGCATATCTTGGCAATATGTAGAGCTACAGCGCCACGGAATAGCGCATTCGATAGCTCTTTTAACGCTCTTTCGTCAATTTGCCCTCATATTTGATCCCAGGTCAACGGTTTAGCCTCCAGAGGGCAAAAACTCCATAACTAGCAGTTTTCTAAACGTTTTTTTTTTTGCAATAGCTTTTGACCTAAAAAAGTGACGACATTTATGTTGCCAGCATCGTGTTCAGCTTGTCGAGACGCGTCGAATGAACTATTATTTGACCTTGAAAGATCATTTGGAAAATTTGACCTCAGGTCAAGGTACCTGACCGGAAATGGTCGTGTTGCATATCAGTCGATCTGTATCGTCGAGCTGAACACAACTGAGGTGTTTTCATCGCTCTAGCATGTCTCTATCAAAATTCAAAACTTATTGTCCAAGAACTGCTTGGGACCTTTCATGAACTGATATGACCTTAGGAACGTAAGGAGAGGTCACGGGTGCCATTTTTTTATTCAGCTTGTCAAGTTTACCAGTAACCCGATGCTTGAGTGTTTGGAATGACGTTCGTCCAAAAGAGGCGATTTTAATTTTCTCCCATTGACTTATAATGGAGAGGTCGCAAAATTTACTTGACCTTAGGGCACCGATATCCAGGGGTAGCCAGTAACAGTTGGTAGCATTAGGCCAAATGGGCGCTCAAAAACTACTACCCCATAGGGTTTCCATGTTAAATCGACCTTTTTCAAGCGAGCCCCATACGTAAGCTAATAGATAAAGTGCCGATATTATTGTGGGGAAAGGTAGCCTCAACCTTCCTCTACAACCTTTCTATCTAGCGTTTTTCGATGCGGAGGCCATAACAGGTCCAAAAAGCATTGGGCGCTGCCCGAGGTACCAAAAGCCCCTCCATGAGAGCACAAGTTTCTGCGCATGCGCACAATGCCTCAACCCTGTACTAGCGTAAATTAGTCATACTGCTCACGGACTCGCTCAGCCAATCAGCATCCACGATTACATTCATAGATGTCGCTAGCATCACGTAAATCCTGCTTGCGAACACACTTCAAGAATGAAACAGCTGCGCCATTTCTGCCTTCCATTGATTCCTTCCATCTTAGTATCAACTATACGCTTTTCAACTAACTTTAGACTAAGTTTTAAACTATGGTTAGTATGTTATTTCTGGTACATATAATTTAAAAATAACTGCTTTATGAATTTGGCTTTACTCTTCAGAATGGAATACTCTATTTTTTCGATATGCAAAAAATATATCACCTACCCTGTTACTTGTCCAGGTAAAATGGGCGCTTTCCGCGTCGTTGGTGTACCCGTTGTTCTATATACCCTGCCGATATCAAAATTCCGAGATCATGGCATCTTGTATATATTGTTACTCTTATCAATTGCTGAGAGTTTCAAGAGTTTCAAGTCGGTGTAGGATTCTAACTTTTCTGAGGTGAGGTCAGATCACTTGACGTGACTGGTGCCTGGTGAGCTGACCTTGAGAGACCTTGGGGACCTGATTTTTTTATAACATGTGCGGAAAAGACCCTGAACAGGATCTGAACAAAAACATGCGGCCAAACATGATGTGCCAAAAACGGCGGCGGGGAGTGCCGCCGTTTTTGAAGTATCTGCGAAAAACCGCAAGGGGAGGGGTGTTCAAACACCCCCGACCCGGCGCAAGCTTAGTAACTATTAGCCTTTTCACGACGGCCATTTGGTGCACATTTGGTCAGATTTGGTGCAGATTTGGTCAAATCAGGTTCAGTGTGTTTCTTCGTAGCTATTGGCGCTAAAGGCGCTTATTGCTTACGTGCCTTCTGACAGATAACAGTATATACGTAACATATATAACCTATCAAAGAACACAAAAAACGTCATGTTTCGGCTATTTAACTTCAGCCGCTATTTCATTTCCAGCATAATCTTTTAGCTGCGTTTTTGAGCTAGCTTTACATGCATGCGATATTCTAAAAAGTCGACGTGTTTAGGCCACATGATCCCAAAGGGCACTTCATGTCACCTCATGTTGAAAAGTCATGGAGTTTCGTCAGCTTTTTTAAACATGTTGGACAGGTAGAAAAGCACTTAAAACACAGAGCTCTGATGACTCACGCGCGCCATATATGGTAAACATCGCTGCGCCACGTAAGTGCATGACGCAGTTTAGAGTTGAGCTGAGCACGGCCCGTCGTGAGCCTCGAAGCCCACTGTACGGAACGGAACTATAGGATTACGAGTAGGTCACGGAAGAATATTGCTCAGCAGTCAGTTTTAATGAAAAATTGTCATTATAAATCCATACTATACAACATATGTCCTTATTGTGACATTATGAATGAATACTGCTTCCGAACGTAAGTCTCATCACTTCTGCACCCGCTATACTGTCCAGCCGAACGCGCCCTGCTTGGTCGGTAAGGGGGGGGAGTGAGGGAGGGGGAGTTGGAGGCAGGCAGATTTTACCCCGTGCCCAACTTCCGAATGGGTGGTCGCAGCAAGACGGAGAAAACGGCAAGCAAAAGCTCTAAACAATACGGATCTTTTTAGCACAGTTTGCCAAAGACGGTCGTCAAGTTAGATGTAAGTGAATCCTAATCTATAATATAAGATTCGGAATCAGGTGAGCCCCTACGATTTGGACCAAACTTGGTCAGTGGATAGTACGTAATGTCCTGATTACGATGCACCCAAAATCTAAGCTCGGCCCGCCATATTTACGAAGTTACGGATGTTTCAATTTCAAGGTCATTCGGGAGAGCCCCTACGATTTCCGTCAAAATTTGTGTACGGACACTCTAGGTGCTCCTCATTACGAATATCACAAAAGTTCAGCTCGGCCCGCCATATTTACGAAGTTACGGATGTTTCAATTTCAAGGTCATTCGGGAGAGCCCCTACGATTTCCGTCAAAATTTGTGTACGGACACTCTAGGTGCTCCTCATTACGAATATCACCTAAGTTAAGCTCGGCCCGCCATATTTTTCAAGTTACGGAGTCACAAAGTTACGGAATTTCAAGGTCATTCGGAGAGCCCCTCCGATTTTCGTCAAAATTTGTATGCGGACACATTACATGCTCCTCATTACGAATATCGTAAAAGCTAAGCTCGGCCCGCACTATTTCAAAAGTTACTGAGGTTTGAAACCCACTGAAATTCAAACATCTGTAACTTTTGAAATAGTGCGGGCCGAGCTTAGCTTTTACGATATTCGTAATAAGGAGCATGTAATGTGTCCGCATACAAATTTTGACGACAATCGGAGGGGCTCTCCGAATGACCTTGAAATTCCGTAACTTCGTGACTCCGTAACTTGAAAAATATGGCGGGCCGAGCTTAACTTTTGTGATATTCGTAATGAGGAGCACCTAGAGTGTCCGTACACAAATTTTGACGGAAATCGTAGGGGCTCTCCTGAATGACCTTGAAATTGAAACATCCGTAACTTCGTAAATATGGCGGGCCGAGCTTAAATTTTGTGATATTCGTAATCAGGAGCATCTATAGTGTCCGCACACCAATTTTGACGGAAATCGCAGGGGCTCTCCCAAATGACCTTGAAATTCATACATCCGTAACTTCGTAAATATGGCGGGCCGAGCTTAGATTTTGGGTGCATCGTAATCAGGACGTTACGTACTATCAACTGACCAAGTTTGGTCCAAATCGTAGGGGCTCACCTGATTCCGAAACTTAGATTATAGATTAGGATTCACTTACATCTAACTTGACGACCGTTTGCCAAAGTAGGCCTCAGGTCAGATCATGTTCAGGTCAAGTGCAATGCTGCAAATCGTACATCACTGGCTGAGCCCATCAGGCGAAGTATGGATTGATATTGATAATCCAGAACGCGTTCGTAGGCTACCAAGACAAGATTCAGTACATCGGATGCTATATGAAGTTCAAGGTCAAGGTCAGGTCACCGATGGACATCATAAAACGATATGTTTAACCCGCGACCGGCTGGGGGTCCTGGATTTCCACGCCCTGCTGGGGGGGGGGGGTGTTTGAACACCCCCCCCCCCCCTTGTAACTCGGCTCCTAGGCCACGTAGCGATACGCGGAAGGCGGCGTTCGAAAGAGCGTCAAAAATGATGACGAAATCACTTCGGTCAATTTTTTGGTCAGGTCAAAGGTCAGGTCACCAGAGGTCATTGAAGGCAAAATTTCGCCGATTTCCAGGTCGAATATCGAAAATTTCCAAGAAGCCAACGCATAACTCGGGAACCAATAGAGCTACAGCGCCGCGGAAAAGCGCATTCGATAGCCCTATTAACGCCCTTTCTGAATAATTCTCTCAGATTTGACCTAACGTCAACGGTTTTGCCTGCAGGGGGCAAAAACTGCAAAAATAACCGATTTTTTCGGAAACAGTTTTTCGGCAATAACTTTTGACCCAAGCCTTGTACGAGCTTACTTTTACCGGCATCGTGTTCCTCTCGTCAAGACGCATCGAATGAACTATAACTTGACCTTGAAAGGTCAACTTGAAAATTTGACCTCAGGTCAAGGTCATGACCTGACCGGAAAGGGTCATGTTGCATATCAGTCGATCCGTATCGTCGAGCTGAACACATCCAAGGCGTTTTCATCGCTCTAGCATGCCTCTATCAAAAAATATTTGCGAAAAACTGTTAGATACAATTCGTGACCTAAGATGACCTCAGGGCATAAACAAGGGTCACGGACACCATTTTCATGTTCAGTGTGTCTAAACCACTTGTAATTCAGTGTTTGGGAGTGTTTATAATGTCTTTCGTCCAAAAGAGGCGCATTTCAATTTTCTCCCATTGACTTATAATGGGGAGGTCGCAAAATTGACCTGACCTTAGGTCACCGATATCAAAATTCCGAGATATACATTTTATAGATACTGTTACTCTTATCAATCGCTGAAAGTTTCAAAGCGATCGGTCACTCGGTGTAGCTATGACAGACATTGAAACTTTTTATGAGGTGAGGTCACTTCAAGTGACCTGGTGACCTGACCTTGAATGACCTTGGTCTGAAATTTTCACAACATGTGTAGAATTGATGTATGATAAGGTATACCAAAAACGGCGGCGCTCCGCGCCGCCGTTTTTGAGATATTCGCGAAAAACCACAAGGGGGGGGGGGTGTTCAAACACCCCCCCCAGCAGGGCGCGGGTTAATAGGATATATGTGCGACATATGTTTAATGAGACATTTTATGCTTCGATTCTTCTAAAACTGGCATGCAGATGCACAGGCCGTTCTTTTCTAGCATGTATTGTTCATTTCATAAACTAGAAATTTTTGATATAAAAATACCTAAAAACCTGTTGTTTTTTAAAATATTTGGATGAATCTCCAAAAATTTCAAACAACCGTAATAGCAGTTCAAATAACAACACATACATTTGAATGTCTTTCATTAGGTCTTGACTTCCTTAAAACTGAAAATGATAGAAGCATCTAATCTTGAATTTTTTTTAGCAAAAATGGCGCGAGATATCACCAAAACACACTTTTCTCAAACAGCTTTCGATGGATTTTATTCAAATTTTCAAGGAACACGTCGAATTGGGATACAATACGGTACCGTAAACTTGTGACGTATTTGGCGTTATGCATTTAGAAGCTATTTGTACTAAAAAAAAAAAACTGGAACGGGGCAGAATGTTAAAAATCAATTAGTGGTGTTTTTGAATAACATCGAATTCTTGCCACTAACATTACCTATCTTCTTACAGATGAAAGAACTGGGAGTGCATTATAGGATCATCATGCAACAAACTATCCACCTTCATGTGCAAAATGAGATAATCCTTGGGCTGAGCATTAGGCATTTGGCATGCCGTACATGTTATGTTATAGAGTACCTAATTGGGATGGGCGGGATGAGTCCTTTGAAGTCCAATTTGTAAATTGATCGGACGCGTGCCTCGTTTCATAAAAGGAATTACTTACGGCGTTCCGTCAATTATGCCAGATTTGGCGTATTTGATGCCAATTCGGTTTCATAAAGCCGGAGACCGGAGTAATTCACGCCATCGAAAGTACGGAGCTTCATTTACGGCAAATGCTCGATTCCGGACCAATTGATGCCAATTGGGTTTCATAAAAAAACGACGTAATTAACGCCAAATATTTTATCAAGCTCTTGATATCAGTGGTGTAAACTACGCACAAAAATGTTGCGTGATTTTGAATTAATGTGAAGATTCGAAGCTAATTTTTAATATATTTTATAATGTTGAGCCCGGTGAGGAAGAAAGAACAGCCAAAATGAGAAAAAGAAACTGCAAATCTTCTGTACCAGTCGCTTTTTGTGGCCACTGTCGGAATTTTGTTTATTCGCCGCGCCGCACCACTTTCGTAGTTAGGCACTTCTGCTTAGCTGGCTTTCTGCTGTTTTTAATATATTGTTTTAATAAAAGATGGTCATCAATATCAATTTTGTTTTTTCATAAATAATTTTTAAGATTTAAATTCAACATAATTGTTTTATAATTTCTCGTAAAAAAATAAGTGTTGCCATAAAATTGTAATTTGTAGGACGCTTGATAAATTACGGTAACTACGCAAATGTGCTTAGTTACGGAGGTGTAAACAATTCCAGTCGTGGCTTTGTGAAACGGCTTCATTTGCGCTCCGTAGTTTGAAAGGGTGTGAATTACGGAAAGGTGTAAGTTACGGCAGAGCTTTATGAAACGAGGGAGGCTGCGCCTGCATCTATTCATATTCAGAACGGCTGGGCTGATTGTGCTCAAATTTGGTACAACGTTAGGGGCCGGCTAGAAAATTGTCCCACGTAAGCCAGCTGGGGTTTGACTTATCACGTGCGCACGTGCACGTTGCCGCTTCTTAACCCTCGCGGGCCCGGGGGGGGCGTTTTCGCCCCCCCTGGCGAATATTTGCGATAGCTCCCGAACGCTTAGGGATAGAAAAGCGGAACTTTCAGTTTCTTTTCTTCCATCAAATTGACATCCGCTGAAGTAAAAAAATTGGACCTAGCCCCCTTGATGACGTCACAAGATCCATTTTTCTACACCCCTGCACGGCAAACTTCGGCGTCACAGACGCAAATTTCAAATAGCTGCTAAACAATAGAGTTATAGAGATAAAGACAAATTACGAGCACGGTTGTGTAGCGTTTGACCTAGAGAAAAATAGAAAAATAGTTTTGGTGACCTGAGGTCAGAGGTCAGGTCAACGACCCCGAAATGTGGTTTTAGTTTTTCGCAAATAACTTCGACAAAAATGGTCCTAGAGCTACGGCATGGGTACCATCGCATTGGTCTTGTCAAGCCGCGTCGAATGATATATATCTTGTTCGGAAAAGGTCAAGTTTTATGTTGACCTCATTTGACCTCGAATGACCTCTGGTTGACCTTGACACATGAAAGGTCGTTTATGATGGATTTGTAGCCGCTGATCACGAATCTGGCATCTATTTTCCTCTACGCCTTCATTTAGAGCTTCCGGATGGAAACATTGTCTTATTTATTATTACTAACTTGAATCAGTGAAATAGCCTCTAGCAGGGATACTCTTCTGTGACCTTGACCTTTGAGCAGCCTTGTATCGTAAGATGAACCGCAAATAGGGAACTGATAAGCCTCAAAACATTTCAAACATCTTGGAAGTTAGCACGCAAGATGTGTGAAAAAGTGCCAAGTTTGAGGTCAACTTTGAGCGTGACCTTGACCTTGACCTTTAATTTTGAGCACATTTTCGGAATTCTTAGATTCTCTTCTTTCGTTTGACACCCAATTTTGCCGGTTTGATGCAGCCTGCCGTCCTCTACAAGGCTTACTTTGAGATCACTACACCTGTGCCGGTTTTTGCCTTTGACCTTGACCTCTGACCTTGAAAATTGACCTGAGGTCAAAAATTTTAGGTGCTTTAGAATCGTCTCGTAAGGACCTTTCGTTTGGTATCGCTTTTGTTTCCGTAGCTCCCTTATTTACGGAGTTAGACAGGGGGGCGAAAAACGCCCCCCCCCCGGGCTGCGGTGGTTAGGATTACCCCCCGGGCCCGGCCGGGTTAAAAAATGGCCACCGGTTGTGCTCCACTTTGGTAGACACACCGTTAGGTTAAAGAAGTTTAAAATAGCTTAGCTTAAAATAGAATCATAGCCCAGGTAATTATTGGAGCCTCGCTTTACACAATGTTTATCGCTAAGTTTTGTTTTTAGCGCACGAGAAAAAAGATTAAACATCGGAGCACTCAAACACGTTAACCCGCGCATGACTGGGGTATTTTCCATAACGCGAGTGACTGAGTTGGGCTCTCCAGAAGCCCCCCTCCTATTTCCGAAACTACTGGACCGATCGTCAAAATTCAAACAAGAGTCTGATAGCCCTGGAAAAACTGTCGAGCGAAACCTATTTTCATTGACCTCAAGATCACCGATGACGTCAAAGGTAAGGCAAAAAAGAATTATCAGCATTTTTGTTTGTTCACAATTTAGGCTCTGGCCACCGGCTGACAAGTCCGATCAGGCTCATTTTTGGTTTATGCACTCCTTGATATATGCCTTAGATACCCTGAGGGTATCGAAATTTTACTTCACTTTTTCAGGTCAAGGCCAGGCCAGGTCGGTCACGTGACGCATGTTTTATGGTCTATTTTACTCGCAGGTTTCGAAAACAATGTCGCTATTTTGTTAGGTTATTTTTTATTATTTATTTTATTTTTATTATTTTATTTAGGTTATCTGAGGTCATTTTTGGCTGAATTTACCGGAGGTCAGGTCACTTTCAGGTCTGAAAAAGTCAAGTTTAGAAAAGGATTTTTTTTCAACAAAAAAGGTGCCTGTCAGATGCATGAACACGATGGTGCCAAATTTATATTTCTGTACGATGTCAAAAACGTACTGAAAAATGGTTTTGAAAAAATATAGAATTGTAAAATTTTGACAATAATGCAAATGAATTGGCTATATTTTTGAAGATATTGGGCTCAAACTTGCTAGAGTATTTTATCAGTAATTGTTCTATCACATATATTCCTTTTTATGCGAAAAAATAAAAACTTTTTGCAAAAATAAAAAATACATTTTCTGTAATTGTAAATCCATATTTTCAAAATTTTCAAAATTTCGAAAATTCGAGATGACAGTTTGATAGCTACGTGTATAGCTACGTGTCCACTCATGCAAAGAAATTGGCTCTCGCTTTAAAACTGAGCTCTTGAGAGCGCTTGCCATAATTCAATATTTTACATCAAAATCGGCCGACATGACGTCATTCTGACGTCATTTCCGGCCAAACTATGGCAGCTAGAAAGTCGAAATTTTAACACGATGTGCCAAATTTATGCCGCTGAAAGTGCTGCAATTTATGTATTGATCCGTCAAACGCTTTAGAAGATATTACCGAAAAAAGAGAGGGGGCTCCCTCCCCCAGTCATGCGCGGGTTAATAAATAAAGCATGCACAATTTGAAATAATTATTCGTTAATTCAGCGACATAAAAGGACAACACATGTAAATGGAAAAACTATTGCAACGCTTTTTTTCCTTAGTTTACCTGCATCAAAATATGCCTTTTACTCAAACATATTGCTCTGCAAAACCGCAACATCTTCGTCTTGCCCAGCTCTCTGTTTCACTCTCCAGGTCTCCCCGATACACACAGTAACGGCCCGTGGTCGGGCCTAGCGAATAATCACACACCACTGTGCAACTCCAGACAACACAGCCATTCCCGAGGATCCACAAAACCTGCCGCTGGCGCCACCTGGAGCAAACACAGCTGTAGGACATCGGTATAGATAGCAGAACCAAGGTCATCCGATTCGCGATCCGCAGCGGATCCAATCAGGATGCCGTTTTGCCCCTCGCGGTAAGGCGCTTTTCCAGACATTGGTCTGAAAAGCGTCTCTGGCTCAATTGGTCTCATTGGTTCATTGGTCTGAAATGAGGCGTACCTATTTTAGTACCTTCTTTGGCTTACAGGTGGGTTAATATCTACTGATATTCGGATATTATATATAAATATATATATATATATATATATATATATATATATATATATATATATATATATATATATATATATATATATATATATATATATATATATATATAATATCAAAACATATATACAATATGTTACAGGCAATGTGTTGAATCAGGCATTCTATAGAATGCCTAAGTATTTTGATTGTCCGAATTCCGAAACAACACTTCGAAATTTAGGGGTCAGTGGCAGTAATGCTATTTGTTAACCTAATTTTCTTTGTTAGCCTAGGCCGGTCGCCACCTCACACTATTTCAGTGCAATGAGATGAGAGGTAGCGAGGGAAACATTGGGCTATGCCGAACACCAAATGGTGCGCCGCAAGCAGCAACTGATCCAATTCCGTTGGCACGGGAGAGCCACGGGCCAAGGGACAGGCCAACCAGTCGCTTAAACGGTTACCCTCGGAGGATTATACTGCTACAGATACGAAGCGAGGTGGGTGGACTGTAGGCTTGAATCGAAAGTGATTGCTTATGACGATGGCTTTGTTCTGGTGTTAGAAATTGAGATGAAGAATATGGCAAAAGGTCCCATATTATGTCGTCATAAGCACTTCGGGTAATGACTCTCAATATACATGGACAGCTCAACCTACACTGTAATGTCAGGGAACAACCTGAATAAATGGTTCGTTATTCCACGCCCGGGCGGAAGCCCGGCCGTAACAAGAGCCGGATTACCTAAGTGTTGTTCGATCTCCCCTTCTAGCTTGACTTCTGGGCCATGCGGTGTTCGAAAGGTCGTCAAAATTATGAAATTTTACTATGCTTTGGCAATGTTCGAAAGGGTGCCAAATCTAAAACGAACAGCTAAGCCATTTTTAGGTCGTTACAATTTTTGGTCATTTTTTGCTCGCAGTTGTTTTCTCCAGTTTTACCTTAAATCGATTTCTTAGAGGGCAAACACCTCCAAAAGTGGACGATTCATCAAACCTTTTTTCTGTGCATTTTTTTTTTACCAAAGGCGTTTCCGATATTGACATTACCACCATCGTTTTCTAGCGTTAAGATAAATACTCTGTTCTCTCAGGATGAAAACCTGAAAGATAATGTACGAGGTCAGGTCACTGACCTTGACTGTATGACTGACATATGATCTCTGCACGGTCTTTAGGTGTCGCAACTTCGCAGCGCCCTCAGTGCCAGAAGAGCTTTCACAGGGAGATGAAACCTGCAGGATGTAGTATCCTCCAGAGGTCTCACAGCTTGCATATCTCTGATTTTTCCTAAATGTCACATGAGGTCAGGCCGGCCAAATGACCTCACAATATACGTCAATGGGGAAAAATGAACACTGGTATTTTAGCGCCGGGAACGGGCTCAAACTATCTCAAGCAAACGAAATCGTCATTTCTTGCACTCCTTGTAAGGTCCAATGCTTTACTTTTGCATTGTTTATCTTGCGTAACGTCATTCATGACGTCACTTGGGTCAAAGGAGTTTTTCGTTAATAGCTCCCGATCAAATTAAATTAGCGAGTCGGGAAAGCCACCAATGGACTCAGAAAGACCTGTTGAATCTAATGATGTGCAATAGGTACGACCTCTTTTGAACAAGTTCGTGACCTGGGGTTTTTGACCTGACCTTGACCGGGGTCAACACCTCAAGTTGACCTCACCCAAACAAAAAGTGTACCATTCTGTGCGCCTCAGCGAGGCGAACACGATAATGCCCAAACGCGGCTCTGAGACCATTTTTGGCGAAGTTATTTATTAAAAACTGAACCTGTACCTTGGGTCACTTGACCTGAACTCAGAGGTCACCGGTTGACCTGAGACCTTAGAACCCCCAGCGGGCCGCGGGTTAAAACCCACAGTCGTGATAGGCTGTTAACATATTTTAGAAGTGAGATCATTTTTCGTGACGTGTGACCTTCCCTGTGAAATTTCTGCTCAATTGTTTTTTCAGTGTACAGTTATTAAAAATAAATGATCCTTAACCCGCGCCCCACTTGTTCAATTTGACCTTCCTGTGACGTCATAGGTCCAAGAAAAATGGTCAAGGAGGTTTCGGTGGATGCATATATATGACATGTCTTCATAAATGCTCGAATACCTATTCACAATTTAACATGTCTTTCCTTACGATTCACCAAAGTGTTTTCTGATTGGTCGAGGCTGACCCCTGTTGTGACGTCACAGGTCATCATCCACTCAGGTGACTATCCACATGCCAGATCTATTATATACATCATATTCAGACTAATTTTGAAAACTTAGATTTCATTTTTATGACCGACTTCTCGTCATTGCAAATTTGACTGATTTGACCTTATTTGACCTCCCTGTGACGTCACAGCTCAAATATCAAAATCATTGATATCCTATCTTGTGCATCTCGATGAGCTCTTTCGATTGCCGTTTGAATTTTTCCGATCCGGCTATTGGTTCCGGAGATACGACGCGGGGCCTTTGCCCCCCCCCCCCCCCAACAGGACGCATGGAACCTGCCAGACCTCAACGAGGCGCGGGTTAAGACTTAAGTTGAACTTAAGATGTGCTTAACTTTTTTAAGTACACTTAAGAAGCAAGCAACAAAGTATATCACTCGACGCGCCTTGACGTGCTGAGTTCACTGGTGCCTTCCTTGCTGCTGTATCTTAATTAGATCAAAAGTTATAAGCGAAAAACGTTTGACCTGTTTTTAGCGAATTTTTTCATTCATACCCCCGAAACCCCCATAAATATTGACCAAGAGCAACCAAATTTGCACAGGGGCGATAACTCCATAAGGTCCACCTACCTACCAAATTTAGTGTTTCTAGGTACCATAGGAGCCAATCGCGAGGGGGGGGGTGCATCGACCCCCCCCCCCCCCGCCAGGCCGTGTTATGAAAAATGCTCTGACAGGGCGACGGTTAAACTCACTATTCCTCGTATAAATTGGAGATGCATGCTCCTTGGAAAGAAAGTTACATGAAAAACGGCGCACCAACTCCTATTTAATTCTTCCCATATTCCAGGAAAACATTGAAAAATGACGAGACCTCCACCCAAATGTTTGGCAAAAGCCTTAAAATTTGAAATCAACCACGCAATGTGCTAATAAATACAGAAAACAGCAATAAATACATGTTTTACTCGCCACTACCCTCCCGGGGTCGACGCACACCCTCGCAACAATTCCGCACTGTTAACAAAGTCGGCGGCAAGTCGGCGGTATCAAACAAGCACAGGGCCGCGGGAACTACTTTCAGACTAGGGGGGGGGGGGCACACCATAACACGCGCAGTGGAAGGGTTGCGAGTACTACGCCCAGTGGAAGGGGGGATGTCGCCCCCCTAAGATCTCAGCTCCCACTGGAGCTAGAAAAACAAAATTTGGAGGGTAGGTGGGGGCCATGGGAAACTCTGTTGTGTGTGAATTTCATGACCCTAGGTCAATATCTTCAAGGTCAAATGAGGTCAAATGTGGTCAAATCTGCCATATTAGCGACGTTTTTGCGTTTACACGCCGATAACTCAAAAAGTTACCAGCCGATTTTTTTTAATCTTTCACTATACGAAAGAACAAACATTTGTGAGTATTTATGTTGAATTTCTAGATAATCCAACAATAAATATGGCAGTTAGAAGCCTGCTAAGGGTAAGATGTCGCCGGCTGAAGCGGCATCGGCCGACGCGGGAAACGCGGCAATCACAATTTTGTGTTTACACACTCATAAGTCATAACTCAAGTTGTTACCGGCCGATTTTCAAAATTCTTGGACCATATGATTGCCTGTACATTTCTCAGTCTTCTCACCGAATTTGACGCGAATCTAATATAATCAGCGGTAAGGAGCGCGACGTAAAGACGGAACCGTCCCGCCCCGGCACAGTCTACAATTCAGGCGGCGCGTAACGGCTAGCGCCGGCCGCCGCGCCGCGGCGCCGCCGCGGCGGCAGGATGTTTGCCTTTACACCGCTATTACTAGAAAAGTGGTGAACCGATTTTCTTACTTCTTGCACGAGAAGATCTGCAATTCAATTCTGGACAGGTAGCCGAAATTTCACATTGATATTATGCTTGCGGCGCGAGTTATTGGCGAAAAACAGGAGGGGTGGGCGAAATCCGCCCCCCCTTCCACTGCGCGTGATAATAGAGATCAACCTAGGGTACCCCCAAATGTAGTTTTCTCACCGGTTTTAGACCACTTATTTTTCATCCCTTGGGTTTTTCAACAAAAAAGAAAACATTTGCAAAAATAGTGTGGTATTCCGTCTCAAAGCTGTGGGGGCACCGCCCCCACGGCCCTAGAGTTGGGGGGGGGGCAAGCTGCCCCTCTGCCCCCCCCCCCCTCCGGCTCCCGCGCCTATGAACAAGCATGGCCCGTCACTAAAGTCTTTTAAGAATATTTACTTTTCGTTTTTGATGCTGTTTGCTAACAAAATGTTTGATGAGGTCTAATAAAACGATCGTTTGTCGAAACGATCGTCAATATTCCACGACTCAAAACTTTGAAAAAATCACATAAAATACATCCACGCTAGGATTTAGATATCCACGCTAGATCATGGACACTTCACTATGACGAATTGAAAGCGACCAGGGGCGATAGTCGCCTTTGCCTCCAGTTCGGCGGAAATCGGTAAGTCCCAACATATGCGCAACATGTTCTACATATATTTGGGTACGATTACGTCATTAGCGTACCCATTTTTGGAAGATGCGTACCCATATATGGAAAATCCTTCCAGAAATGGAAGGCTTCCAGAAATGGAAGATTTGACCACAGTTTCCCCGACTGGTTAGGGTGGCCGCTTTGCCCCACTCTCCCCTGATGGACAAGAATCTCTGCGAGGTGAGCTGCGGCCGCTGACGGTGCAGTCCGCTGACGGGGCAGTCAGCTGACGGGGCAGTCCGCTGACGGGGCAGTCCGCTGTCACGGTGCGGTCCGCTGACGGGGCAGTCTGCTGTCACGGTGCGGTCCGCTGTCACGGTGCGGTCCGCTGTCACGGTGCGGTCCGCTGTCACGGTGCGGTCCGCTGGCGGGGCAGTCTGCTGTAACGGTGCAGTCCGCTGGCGGGGCGGTCCGGGCTGTAACGGTGCCTGTCTCGCAGGAGCGCCTCCACTGAACTCTACAATGTTTGTTTTCTTGGTGGAGTTCAGTGTTGCGCAGACCAGGAAGCGGCCGCCGCCTGTGTTGGGGAATAGGGAATTCGGGACCTCGATTTACGTTTGCGGCCGCTGCATCCGTTACGTTCAAGCTATGTAGACACGGAACCCGGCATCCTACGCAGCATTGAGTGGAAAATAAGATGACATCTTAAGAAATCCTCAACTACAGGGAACTTATACGTTAAACCCTTATAAGTCAATGGGAATATATGGAAATTGCTATTTTGGCGCTGGAAATGAACTAAAACTATATCAAGCATATAGAGTCGTGACTTTATGCACTCCTTGCAACTGCAAGGTCCAATGCTTCACATTTGCATTGTTGCCCTTGCGTGACGTAATCTGTGACGTCACAAGGGTCATAAACTTTTCTTCAATAACTCTTGATCAAATTGAGCTAGCGAATCGGGAAGGCCACAACTGGACTCAGAAACGCCTGCCGAATTGAATGATATGCAACATGACTTTACTCGACCAGCTTCGTGACCTGAGAGCTCTGACCTGACCTTGTCACGAGGTCAATGCCGTAAATTGACCTCACCCGAACAAAAAGTATATCACTCGATGCGCCTGAGCTAGGTGAACACGATGATGCCAAAATCGCGGTTCTACGGCCATTTTTGGCGAAGTTATTTACCAAAAACCGAGCCCGTGCCTTAGGTCACTTGACCTGACCTCAGAGGTCACCGGTTGACCTGAGACCTTTAAAGCGGATTCCTACGGTTTGTGATAAATAACTTCACAAAAAACGGTCGCAGCGCCGCGAATTTGGCAGTTTCGTGTTTTCCCCGCTCATGCGCGCCGAATGGTATACTTTTTGTTCGGGTGAGGTCAGCTTGAAGTCTTGACCTCGGGTCATAGTCAGGTCAGAGCCCCAGGTCACGAAATTGGTTGAAGGAGGTCATATTGCATATCATTAATTCAGCACGTCGTCCTGAGTCCAAGTGACTTCCCCGACTCGCTAGTTCAATTTGATTGGGATTTATTGACGAAATTTTTTTATGACCTTAGCGAAGTCATAAATGACTTCACGCTAGGTCAACAATGCAAAAGTGAAGCATTGGACCTTGTAAAGAGTGCATGAAATCACGATTCTGTGTGCTTGAGATAGTTTGTGATCGTTCCCGGTGCCAAAATAGCAGTTTTCGTTTTTCCCCATTATCTGATAATAGTGAGGTCACGTGACCGACCTGACCTCATGTGACCCTCAGGAAAAATCCGAGATACCAAAGTTGTGAGACCCCAGTGAGGGTACTACGTCCTGTAAGTTTCATCTCCCTGTGAAAGTTCCTGTGGCACTGAGGGCGTTGAGAAATTGCGACAACTGATGACCGTGCAGAGATTCACTTATGACGTCATAGGTAATGACCTGACCTGACCTGAATATGTGGTTGGTGTCAAAAGTTCCGACTTGAAACAAAAGTCAGGTATGCTAAGTTTCAGCTTTCTATCGCCGGTGTGCTCGGAGCTATCGCGAAAAAAAAGCATATGGAGGGAGGGCGGCACTCGCCCCCTCGGCCCGCGCGGGTTAAACAATAATGTTGAGCGCCGCGTGCGTGGATATTGCAGTGTCAGCTCGCATCACTCAACGGCATTCTTCGTCGAGCGTGAAAAGGTGATAAATTACGACTCAAGTGATGACATTATGAAGTCCATTCATGCACTTAGTGAACATGACTCAGCAAACAGGCGTGACTGACTCGCAGCATTATTAATATATTAACACATCATCACACCAGCGCGCGCAGTGACTGTTCACTTTGGACCGGCGCAGCATCGCGTGGCTGATGTCAATTGTGAACCAAAAGCGTCGCAAAAAGTCCCGAACAGCCAGGTTCAAGTATCAGCCAATCAGCAGTGCATTGATCTGATGCCTCTGATGCTTGCTGGAAAGAATGGTTTTTGAATTTTTAGTGAGTTTTCACCTTAATTTGCACAAACCATATTGCATATCATTATTGCAGCCTATTAAAATTAACACAGAATTATGTGACTTTTGCGAGTGCAAATTGCAACGAATTTGCAACGAACATTGCAACGTTTTAAGTACGGTCTCACGGTGAGGATACGGTTCTGATGGTTTCGGCATGGTGTTCTGAGTATTCAATGAACGGAGCCCGTGTGTCTGATAGGTAAAGAGTATAAGCGCAATGTAGCAACATTTTGCTTTAAACATTGTCTCTTTCAGCATAATCCTTAAAAAGCTCCAATCCAGTATCTTCATTCCCTCCAATATCCGTGTCTGGCTTCGAAGGGCACGTTAAACTTTGGCATCTAACTTCTAACGTTACCCGGAATTGCGCGTTCACATGGTAGGGGTTAGGGGGTCTACGCAACAAGCTCTGCTTAACGTGGGTTCCGGCTCTGTCAATCCATCCATTCAAACATTTGAGCTAAATCTATGTGAAAAAAAACTGTAAAAATATTACATTATTTTTTTCACATTGCACACCAAGGCCTTGCGACACATACTATTTGAAATATGCTATACTACCTGACCACATACACATATACACACATATACACATACACATACTATATTCTATTTGAAAGCAATTGAATCCAATTCACCCTTCAGTTCAGGAGACTCGCATGCACAATACAAAGAAAACACGGCAAATCAACGAAAGCATATATCACAGCGGGGACTGGGGGGTCCTTTCAAAAATCGCCCAGCTATTGTGCTGATGCCGGTGTCAGACACTGTTGACACCAGAGGTGCCCCGCCGGTGTCAGACACTGTTGACAGCAGAGGTGCCCCGCCAGTTCTAGACACCCTAGTGACAGCAGTGTCTGGCCGGTGTCAGACACTAGTGACAGCAGTGTCTGGCCGGTGTCACACGCTCTGGTGACAGCAGTGTCCCGCCGGTGTGTCAGACACCAGTGACAGCAGTGTCCCGCCGGTGTGTCAGACACCAGTGACAGCAGTGTCCCGCCGGTGTCACACGCTCTGGTGACAGCAGTGTCCCGCCGGTGTCAGACGCTCTGGTGACAGCAGTGTCCCGCCGGTGTCACACGCTCTGGTGACAGCAGTGTCCCGCCAGTGTCAGACACTAGTGACAGCAGTGTCCCGCCGGTGTGTCAGACACTAGTGACAGCGGTGTCTGGCCGGTGTCAGACACTAGTGACAGCAGTGTCCCGCCGGTGTCAGACGCTCTAGTGACAGCAGTGTCCCGCCGGTTGCACGCTCTGGTGACAGCAGTGTCCGGCCGGGTGGCGCTCCACATCCCGGCACAGGTAGCGCAGGATCGCCCCAGCCGCCGACAGCCGCACCGTGTCACCAACGTGGTTTTCGTCCAAACATTCATGTCGGTTTTTCACTCTGAGAGGTCTCTGAAAGGCCGACAGGAAGCGACATACGGAGTGCTCGAACCGTATCGTCTCAGCCAGCGAGGCTGTCCATATGTGAAGTCGCGGTACCTGTCGACACGACAGTGGGCCGTCACGCAAGGGAAAGAACAGCTGGCTTGCTAGCTTGCTAGCTATAAAATGCAGGTGCATTACTACTCTAAGAGAACTTTGTAAACTGCATCCGCCTGTTATTTTTTCTAATAAATTCCATAGATTGCGTTTGCCGGAGTATGCTCCAGGTGAATTAACCCTCGCCCCGTGGGGGGGGGGTCAATACCCCCCCCCCTGTAGCGTTTCCTGAATAGCAAGAAAACGGCGACGGGCAGCGCCGCCAAATTTTGATTACCTTACCGGGTATCAATTTGACACATCCACACAAAATTTCAAGTCTTAGGTCACCTTAGGTCAGGAATTATTGAGGTCAAACTGAGGTCATGTTCGAGCAAAAATGAGCAAAAAACATGAGATCTCGAAACGCTCACAAAAGCTACAATTACTAAGTAATTTCAAAGTTCTTTATATGATCATGTGGAAAAAATGGCGCCACAAAACCGCTGTCTCGGATTTTCAAAATTTTGGGATTTTGACCCGCCAAAATAAAAAAGTTTTTTTTAGAAAAACGCAAAAAACCATAGAGTTTTGAATTTCAAAAAACCGGAATATATATGATAGTCCCGGCGCGCTTCTATCTACATACCAATTTCACATTTTTGAGCTCCATTTTTGGCAATTCTTGAGCACGTAGGTCGCAAAACAAAGACCACCATTGAACTCCCCGTGACGAGCTGCATCGAATCGATACCCATTTTATGCAAAATATGAACTTTGAGATTTGACCTTATTTGACCTGACATTGACCTGACCTTGACCTTCCCTTCACCAAAACATAATCTAAACTGACCCCAAAGGCTGCCTGACCCACATAATCGCATTTGGCATATAAAATGGACCATAAAACATGCATCACATATTTTCATATCGTGACCCTCAGTGACCTGACCTCTGTGACCTGACCTGGTATCAGTGACATCAAATAGCCAAAATATGTGTTTTCGAACAATACCCCATCGATGATTTTCAATGAAATGCATTTTACTCGATTTTACAACGCATTTTTTGAAATGTCTGTAAACGGTGAAAATTTGACATTTGACCTGACCTGTGACATCATCGGTTAGACCTAGATCAATTAAATTGGGTCATAAGGTACGTCCCTGTTAGGGCTATCCAACACAGTTTGCTGCTTGTCGCTATCTTGCGTTGTTCTCGAGATCTTAGGGGGAGGGGGGCAAATTGCCCCCCCCCCAATAGGGCGCGGGTTAATGACATTGGTATTAGTGACATTAATGACAGGTATATTGAATGACATTGGTTGCATTAAAAACAATCAATCAACGTGGCATGGCAGTGATGAACCAAATATACGACTGAATACATATTAAAGTTTTTCTCGCCCTTTTATCCACGTTGGTTGAAAATTTGGAAATTTATTTCTAAACCTGTGTAGTAGTTACGGAGCGAGCGAAGCGAGCGGAGTCTTACGTAGAATAACGGAAATTTCTGAGTATGAGCGGCCGGCCGGCCGGCCGGCCGGCCGGCCGTGCGGCCGGCCGTGCGGACGCTTTTGCGAGGCTTATATCTCAGCAACCACTTGACCGATTTACATGCGGTAATTTTTGTAGGGTAGCTTCATTCCTTCCACCAAGTATTGGACTATTCCCGATGCATGTGGGTGACCCCTTATGCACGTGCCACGTGCAAAACGAAGAGGTGTCCCTTTTGTAATTGTTGCAATATCTCGGTAACTACTTGGCCGATTGCGCTGAAAGTTGGCATGTAGGTAGGCACCCACTAGGCACTGTATATCCATGTGCCAAAGTTGGGGTGCCGCTGCACGTGCGCACGTGCAGGGGTCGTTTCCAGATCTCGAGAACGGCTCGACCGATTGCGCTCAAATTTGGTACACAGTTAGGGACCGGTTAGTAGGGTGCCGTGCACAAGTCAGTTGGGACCCATTTTGCACGTGCGCACGTGCAGGGTGCCGCTTCCAGATCTCGAGAACGGCTGGGCCGATTGTGCCCAAATTTGGCACATCGCTAGAGACCGGTTAGTAGGGTGCCGTGCACAAGTCAGTTGGAGGTACCCCCTCGCAATTTCGCACGTGCAAGGCCCACCCTCTCGCTCGCTCCGTTAGTCGCCCCAAAAGGCGTTATACTGGTTGAGTATGCGAGTTATCGACAAGCGTGCGAAATTTGAAAATCAGTTTATAAGATCTCGCGATCTACGCTCCCCCTTTCCTCTGAACTAAAATGGGCATCCATGGGCCATGAGAGGCATGTTAGAATTTAGAACATGAGCAATGCCCGCTATATGTCGGAAGATATGGTCAAGTTTAGTGTCTTTGCCAGATAACCTGCCGTGAAAACGGCAATTATAGTCGTATTCTTCCTTTCAATTGCGCTTATTTGAAAGAAGGTACCTACTGACAAAAGCTACTGACCTGATGACTTGATAAAGCAAGCTGACATTTTCTACGCAGATACTATAACTTTCTAATAACTAACTTTCTACTTTCTACGCAGATGCTATTCATGACACTGTGCAGCAAAGCCCCTGGCGTATTCTGCGATGACTTTCTAACCAAAGTTTGGAGTGTCCACTCGTCAGATGCCGAGATGCTGCCGGCCGCGCGCGCAAACTCACCTTGTGTCTAAGTGTTTCGGTGACTGTCGCCGTCACCGCCAGGAGGGCGTCGTTGAATGGCGACTTAACTCCACTGCTGTCTTGGAAATGGGGTCCGTCGACACGGTACACAATCTGAATACGCTGGGAGAGTCTTTGTAACACAGGCAACAGGCCATCCAATTCGTCCCTGAGAAGCAGCACACTGCCCAAAAGGACAGCCGACCGTTTTCTTGGCATACCACAGTCCAAGCGTCATGACGATAAGGTCCGGGCATACTGTCCCGTCCAAGCAATCTTGCTCTAGCACTGCCAAGCGATCTGCAAACCCAGCGCTCAGGAACGGAGTCCAGTGAAATGTGGCACGCACCAAGTCACTTGTGTATTCCATGTAGCATGTGTAATTTAGAAAAACGTTACGGAAAGTATGAAGGCAGGGCACTCGCTGGCCATGCTCGAGAAAAGTCGCCTCTTCGGCCGTTTCGAAGTAGTCGTGCACAACAGGTTGTTTCCTCACATGTTCTAGAGCATCGTGAAGCTTTGTAAAAATAACACGTGCTCGAGAGTCGCCGATGAACTTGATGAACGTAGGCCGACCACGTCGCTCTCGCAGGCTCGTCAGGCACGGCGCCGACTGGCTCGGGGGGAGGCCGGAACCGTAGCAAGAGGTTGGCGAGTATGGCGTTGGCTTCTCCCAGAACATCCGAGACTCGGAGAGTGAGAACAGACGCAGACAGCCATCTCCACTGGTCGGCCGGTCCGCAGTCACAGGGGCTGGAAGACGGACAAAAAAAAAACGCTGCATCAGCTGACACGGTAGGTGGACAGCTGCAACAGTGAGCAGACGCCGCACTTCAACACTCAACCGAGTGAGAGCATAGACAATTATCAACACACGCACCTGCGACGATCCGGACCAGCTTGGCGCCTAAAGGGGTGGGGCGGCTACACTGAAAGAAAAACTACACCTGAAATTGGAATATTATTACGGTACACAAATCTCCACCCCTTTTAACTTCATTTTATGCCAGAGTAAAAGATGTTTGCATGGACAATGGGAGATTAATTCTGCCACCCGGTAGTAAGTAATATATCCTCGTAAGCTTAGAACTACACCCGTTGCGGAATAAAAGTACGGTACACAAATCTCCACCCCAAATCAATTCATTTTACACCCCTAGGTAAAGGGTGTAAAGGGGCGTTAGGAAGAATTAAGCATGTAATTTACGATAATAATTTTACGCCACAGTGCAATTTAAGCCAAAACAATTTCTACGCCTTGCGACATGGTGTAGAAATACCAGCGGGCTGCGAAGCTGAACGTGTACAATTTAAGTCAAGATGTAAAAATAGCAAAAGTAAACGATAATAATTGTATGTTCTTTTCCAGAGGGAGTAAAAATACGACTGGGTAAATATACATCGCCAGCCATAACTATCCCCCAGCGTGATTGTATCAACTGTCGTCTTCTGAGCACTTTCGATAAAGTCAACTATGGTGCATCTCTCCAACGTGTTTTTTATTTAACACGCGCAGTGGAAGGGGGGGGGCGGATTTCGCCCACCCCTCCTGTTTTTTGCCAATAACTCGCGCCGCAAGCATAATATCAATGTGAAATTTCGGCTACCTGTCCAGAATTGAATTGCGGATCTTCTCGTGCAAGAAGTAAGAAAATCGGTTCACAACTTTTCTAGTAATAGCGGTGTAAAGTGCGCGGCGGCGCGGCGGCCGGCGCTAGCCGTTACGCGCCGCCTGAATTGTAGACTGTGCCGGGGCGGGACGGTTCCGTCTTTACATCGCGCTCCTTACCGCTGATTATATTAGATTCGCGTCAAATTCGGTGACAAGACTGAGAAATGTACAGGCAATCATATGGTCAAATAATTTTGAAAATCGGCCGGTAACAACTTGAGTTATGAGTGTGTAAACACAAAATTGTGATTGCCGCGTTTCCCGCGTCGGCCGCTGCCGCTTCAGCCGGCGACATCTTACCCTTAGCAGGCTTCTAACTGCCATATTTATTGTTGGATTATCTAGAAATTCACCATACATACTCACAAATGTTTGCTCTTTTGTATAGTGAAGTTTTAAAAAAATCGGCCGGTAACTTTTTGAGTTATCGGCGTGTAAACGCAAAAAAGCCGCTAATATGGCAGATTTGACCACATTTGACCTCATTTGACCTTGAAGATATTGACCTAGGGTCATGAAATTCACACACAACAGAGTTCCCCATGGCCCCCACCTACCCTCCAAATTTCGTCTTTCTAGCTCCAGTGGAAGCTGAGATCTTAGGGGGGGGCGACATCCGCCCCCCCCCTTCCACTGGGCGTAGTACTCGCAACCCTTCCACTGCGCGTGTTAAAATAACTTGAAACGACAGATCACAGGTTGCTACAGATTGGTTCCTCCCAACACTGACTTCCCTGAGGATATCACAAGCTGCACAAATCACATTTTATTCACAGCACAGGTCATCAGGTCACTAAGTCACGTTTCATCACGTACTTTAAAAACAACTGAGCATTTATTCGTGTAACGAGTATCGACACCAAACGTACGGTCTCTGAAATCAAAGCACAGGTGTACGAAATAGGAAAGCACTGATAACAAAAACTCCGTAAAAAAAAACTGACTGAGGCATTCTCAACTCACATCATCTTCAGTGCCTATAGGTACTGAAGATGTTTCACGGCACGACACTACAGTGCGTTACGTGTATCGTGGTGCTGAGTTCCTATTGGAAACATCCACATAGTCGAACGCTCTCAATGTTGGAGCGTCCAAGTTTGTAGATGCTTCTAAGTTCTATGGAAACTCAATACCGCGATACTAGTAGCGCACAGTAGTGCCGTGCCGTGAAACAGGGCCCTGCTCGGTCACCCGACCACTGTCCACTGCACTGGTGCCTCTGAATCGGCAACAGTGGATTATACGAAGGATGGCATTCTCGGCCGCACTGAGAGGAATCGCGAACTTCATTACCCGTGCATATATGACCTCAAAAAGGATCATGCTGGGCCCTCTAAAAGGCAAATATAGCACAGCGTGCGCCGCAGCGAAGGCAGCCAGCATCTTCATCTCACTGTTTGGGAGACGATATTTCACATCGCTGACCAGGCACTGGGTTTCTGGGTGAACGGACACAGCGTTGCGCCCATCCTGCAGCTCCGAAATCGTCGTGCCGCCACCGATCACCAAGGTGGCCGCCAGGTCGTCATCTACCAAGATTGAAAGATAAAAAGAACTATTAACCACTGCAATCTTTAAGTTAAGAACGACTTTGTATGTCAGGCCGTCCATCCGTCCGTCCATCCACCCATCAATGTAAATTGAAGGATGTAAAGAAATATTAAGCACTGTAATCTTTAAGAAAATAGCAATTTTGAATGTCGATCCTTAAAAATTGACAGATGAATCTATTAACCCGCGCACCGAAGGGGTTCTGAGCCAACTTAGAAGCGACGAGAGGGTGGATGACCGCCCCCCAAAGATCTCAAGAACTAAGTAACTTCGCGAGAAGCGGCAAACGACATTCGAAAGCTCGTAAGAAGGTCTATGAAAAAAGTACTTCGGTCATTTTTCGCTAGGGTTCAAAATGACGTCATCAGAGGTCATCGAAGGTCAAATTATGCGAGTAACCGTAAAAAGACCGACAACATTCAACAAACGACTCCGTAGCTCATAAACAGAAGAGATAAAAAGTCGTATAAAAAGGAATCTGATGGAAATAAGAATGACTTGAAATTTATTCCATTGACTTATAATGGGCAGGTAAAAAATTACCTATTCGTAGGTCATCGATATGCAATTCTGAGATATACGAGTTGTAGGTGCTCATTACCAAAATTATTTCTGTGAGTTTCAAGATCTGCTTTCAACAACGAGATAGCAAACTTCGAAGATTGTGTTTCGAGGTGAGGTCACTAACGTGGCCTGGTGGCCTGACTTTTTTAAGATATTAGCTAAAAATTTCCAGAGGGTGTGCGAAATGGATGTATCAACAGTCGTGCCAAATATCCTTTTTTATGCTATCTGACAAAACCTGAGGGGGGGGGGGGCTCCCCCGTCGGTGCGCGGGTTAAGCACTGTAATCATAAGGCAAAGAACGATATTGTATGTCTGTCCGTGAAAACTGAAAGACAGGGGCGTAACCACTCCTTAAAAAATGGGCTGGAAATAACGCCCTCCGGGGGGCGGCATTAAATGCCAAGGGAAGGGCGGCACTTATGTTTTGGGAGTCATGGAGGTGAGTGCTTGAGGGCCTTTACCGTGTCACTGTTGTGTATCAAGTACTTCCGCTTTGGGAAAGAAGAACAATAATCAGCATTCATCAGCTGACTACACGTTGTAAGGGGCACACGCAGAGAACACGCCACAACTCTGATCTTTGAGATTTGTTACTTCATGCGGTAGATATGCATGCGTAAGATGGGTGGTCAGCCCGTTGCTAGCACTTAGCACTTTGGCTTTGCTACTACGCACGTCGCACCAGATTGATAAATGACAGGCACACTCAATAGTTCACTTCATTCAGGTGACTTCAATTGCAATGGGATCAGAGTCTGACCATGGGCGTCGAAAGCGAGGGGGCCTCAACGGTCTCTAAGGGCCATTATTGGCCACAGGGCCCTTACCGGCCTCAGGGTCCTTACCGGCCAGATCGCCCTAACCAGCCTGAGGGGCCTTACCAGCCCATTAGGGGCCACCTCTAGCCGGGGCCCCACATCCGACTGTGATGTTCCCACTCCAATTTCTCTGAGGGCCCCGTCATGGCAACTGATAGCCCTCACCGGCGCCTCTGAGGGCCCAAACCGGTCTCGAAGGTCCCCCACACGGGCACGAGGGGCCCTGTGGCGCCAATGGGCCGCTGGGGTTTAACTGGCCATATTTCTGGTCATATTTCGACTCAGAAGTGCCCCACAGGGCTCGTAAGGACATCTCATGGGCCCCTAAGTAGCCACAAAGTTCCCCATAAAAGCCCTACACCGGCTTCTTAGTGCCCCTTGCTGGTCTCTGAGGGCCCTTACCGGCCTATTACGGCCACCTCTAGTGGCCTCAAACCCGTCTGTGATAGCCCCACACAAGTTTCTCTGAGGGCTCCCATAACGGCGACTCTGAGGGCCCACACGGGCGCCTACGAGGTCCCAAACCGGCGTATCTGAGGGTCCCACGCCCCCCAACTCTGAGGGCCTACACCAGTATCTCTAAAGGCCCTGTATCGGCGGTCCTGAGGGCCCCACATCAGTGCCTCGGACGACCCCACGCTGGTGACTCTGAGGGTCCCAGCGGCGTCTGAGAAAACCACGCCGGTGTTTAAGGACCCCAAAGGGCTCCTCAACGCACCATCGACTTCTGAGATCCCCTTGTCGGCTTATGAGGAGTCCACCACAGTAGCTCTAAGGGCCCCATGCGCGCCTCTGATGGCCCTGTGTCTCTGAGGAACTCCATATTGGCGCCTGTAAAGGGCCTCACCGGCGACTGTGCAGGTCCCACACCGGCGCCTCTGAGTGCCCCACACTGGCACCCCTGAGGGCCCCACACCAGTGCCTCATAAGGACCTAAATCAGCAGCTCTGAGGGCCCAACATCGGCGCCTCTGAGGGCCCCACACCAGCGCATCTGACGGCCACCCACCGGTGACTTTTGAGTGCCCTACATCGGCGACTCTCGAGTACCCCAACGGCGTCTGAAAGTATTATACCGGTCTCTAAGGACCCCACAGGGCTTCTGAAGGTAGCGCCGGCCTATGAGGACCCTTTGCTGGTCTGAGGACCCCTTGCTGGTCTCTGAGAGCCCCCTGCTGGCTTGTAAAGGGTTCAGACCAGCAGCTCAAGCCTCTAAGGGCCCCACATTCGTCTGTGACGGCCCCACACCAGTGTCTCTGAGGGCCCACAACGGCGCCTTTGAGGACCCTCACTAGCGTCTCTCAGGGCCTCACACTAGCACTTCTGAGGGTATACACCGGCACCTTTTTGGCCTCAGTCAGCAATAATACCTCTGAGGGCCCCACACCAATGCTTCCAAAGGCTCCTTGCCGGTGGCTCTGAAGGTCCTACACCGGTACTTCTGAGGGTCCTACCGAAGGCACCACACAAGTCCTTTATCACCTCGCTAAGCTTTAATCCCATACCGGCCTTCTGAGGGCGCCACGCCAGTGCACCCATTGCATCACACGGGCAACTTTAAAGGCTTCACACTGACCTCTCTTGAGAGTCTCACACCGGTGCCTTCCTCTGAGGGTCCCATACCGGCTCATTGCCCACGGTCCGGCCACTCACCGGTGACGCTGAGAGTCCTCAACGGTGACTCTGAGCCCTAAGGGTCCTACGCTGAAGACTCTGGACGCCCCCACCAGCTTCTAACAGCACCACGCCGGCCTCTGAGGGTATCACGCCAAAACCTCAACGGATCACACACTCGCCTGTGAGAGCCCCACACCGACGCCTCTGAGAACCTCAAAGGGCTTGACCGGTGCATCTCTGAGGGCGTGACACTGGCATTCTAAGGCACCACGCTGGTCTTTTGGTGCCCAACGCACAGGCCTTCTGAAAGCAGTACGCAACTTTTAAGCAGCCACGCTTAACTCTCAGAGCCCCACACCGGCCTCTGATGGCCCCTAAGCTTTCGAGCCTGCTTGAATAGGACCCATTCCAGGCGTGAGCCTGCAGGACGGGATCCAGCCAAAGACCTCACCCACTCAAGGGCCCCACAGTAGACCGAGGACTCTTTCAAGTGCTCAGCTTCAGATGACTCTGAGTCTCGCTGCGCGCTCAGGACACTACTCGTTGGCCCGGAAGGCTCACATCAAGCGATCACACAGGGCCATTTCGCGGCTTCGATGGTTGTTTGCGATCAGAGCGTCTCACCTGACGCTCTCATGGGCTGAATTCGCTAGGCGAGTCCCTTTGAGTTATCGAGCCCAAAATGTAACACTTTGTGTTGGGCAGCATACAGAGCCTGCCAAAACGTGCGCACGTCCTTCACTTGCGCACGTTCAGAGGAGCAACCAAACTGTGATACCTAGCCATGGAATTATGAATCCCCCGGTCTGCACGATGTTCACCTATATCGGACACGTTTCATCGCAATTCGCCAAGTCAATGCGTAGTTAGTATATGTAAACAGCAGCAATTTTTAAGCACCCCTGACTGAGCTATCGCAAATATTTGCCAGGGGGAGGCGCGACCCCCCCCCCCGGGCCGAGAGCGGCACAGATGTCGATGGAGCGTTATAGGGAGGGGCGAATCATTAAACGTTTCGACGCGTTCTGAGAAGGGGAGGCACGTAAGGGCCAGACTTGTGATCAGCTCAGTTGAGCCGGCTCAAAAATCAGCTCAGCTCATGAGCCGGCTCAACATTTTGCCAAATTGTTGAGCTGTGAGCTGAGCCGGCTCAGTAATGCATTGAGCTGAGCTGCTGTCTGAGCTGAGCTGAATGAGCTTGAGCTGAGCTGAGCTGAATGAGCTTGAGCTGAGCTGAGCTGAGCTGATTGAGCTGAGCTGAGCTGAGCTGAGCGAGCTGAGCTGAGCTGAGCTGAGCGAGCTGAGCTGAGCTGAGCTGATTGAGCTGAGCTGAGCGAGCTGAGCTGATTGAGCTGAGCTTAGCTGAGCTGAGCTGAGCTGATTGAGCTGAGCTGAGCTGAGCTGAGCTGAGCTGAGCGAGCTGAGCTGAGCTGAGCTGAGCGAGCTGAGCTGAGCTGATTGAGCTGAGCTGATTTAGCTGAGCTGAGCTGATCCAGTTCTAATTCTTTTCAGTTCATGCTTGGAAATTAACTCAGGCTTTGATGCTTCAGCTATGAGCTAGCTATGGAGTGAGCAATTACACTGCCTTTGTGATCGCACTTAAAAATATCAAAACTCTAAAGAAATCAATAGTAATCACTAATCAAGCTTAATTTCTTTCACCCATATTGCATGGAAATTGGAAGACCAGGGTCTTGGCCAATTTACAGGCTAATACAGCCAGTCTCAAGTTTCAAGTCTTGAAAGTCAAGTCTATTTCGTAGATTAGTTAGTGCATGAAAAAAAGTCTGACTGGAAGATGAATACCTATTGTCAGGCTTTGATGCTTCGCCTTGACACTCTGCTCCGCAATGTACAATTCAGCATTCTTCACTTTGTTATTTAAGCAGTTATTTAAATTAATTTTATCAATAAGGGTTCTTACCTCTGCATAAAGTATTTACAATTAGGAATTAGCAAATAAAGTTCCTCTTCGTTGGTTGAATGTGGGCTAAGCAACCATATCCTATTGAAAGTGGGGTGGGGCAGAGGCGCTAACTGGAACTCTCACCTTCAGATGTCCATTACATGGGAAAAGCTCCCTTATTCACACGCCGACTATGAATTCTAATAGTGTTGACATTGCCTTGGTTGAGATCAGGGTGGTGTTATAGGTTTCACTGATAACAGCACGCTGCTATCACACGTGTCAAATGGGGTTTCCATGGAGATATAAACAAACTTATCTCCAAGTTCCAACACTACCCCAAAATGTAACGTCAGCTCCTGGCATGGTGCCAAGAGCGGATGGCGGCGTGGGCGTGCTGCTCTCGGCCGTGAAACACCGCCTAGTTGAGATGATTCCATGACGTTTTTTTTCGTCTAGAAGATTTTCGTCAGACAATTTTTCGTCCGCAGATTTTCGTCCGACTTTTTTCGTCTCACATTTTTTTCGTCTGTACATTTTTTCGTCGGTAAATTTTTTCTGAGCGGAAACTGAGGCCTGAGCTGAGCTGAATTGAGCGGAAACTGAGCTGAGCTGAACGGGAACTGAGCTGAGCTGAGCTGAGCTGAGCGGAAACTGAGCTGAGCTGAGCTGAGCTGAGCTTAGCTGAGCTGAGCGGAAACTGAGCTGAGCGGAAACTGAGCTGAGCGGAAACTGAGCTGAGCTGAGCTGAGCGGAAACTGAGGTGAGCTGAGCTGAGCGGAAACTGAGCTGAGCTGAGCTGAGCGGAAACTGAGCTGAGCTGAGCTGAGCGGAAACTGAGCTGAGCTGAGCTGAGCGTGAGCGGAGCGCAGCCGGTTTGAGCGGAACGTGAGCTGAGCTGAGCCGCGTTAAACTGAGCGGGAGCTGAGCGGGAGCGGATAAGACGGAGTTGAGCTGAGCGAGCTCACTTTTTTCTTGAGCTGTCACAAGTCTGGTAAGGGCAGAGAGGCGTCTGGGGAGGGGCGGCAGGTAGCGGCGGCAAAGTGCCTTGGGAGGGCGGCGCTACTGCGATAGAACATTTTGGAGAGGGGCGGCGTGTTGAGGGCGGTGGGTTGTTGTGGCGAGGGGCGTCACATAGTGGGTGCCGAGGTACTGTGGGGAGGGCGGCAAGGCGTCTATGGAGGGCGGCACAGACGGTGGTAAAGCGTTGTGGGGAGGGGCGACGCATTGAGAGCGGCGGGGTTTTGTGGTGAGGGGCGGCACATAGAGGGCGCCGAGGCACTTCGGGGGGGAACACATATGGCGATAGAGCATTGTGGGGAGGGGCGGCTTATTGAGGGCGGCGGGAAGTTGTGGCGAGGGCAGCACATAGAGAGCGCCGAGGTACTCTGGGGAGGGGCGGCAAGTCATCTGGGAAGGGCGGCACAGCGGCGATAGAGCATTATGCGGAGGGGCGGCACATTGAGGGCGACGGGGTTCTGTGAGGGGCGGCACATAGAGAGCTCCGAGGAACTTGAGGGGGAGTCGGTGCGGGGGGCGGAAGGACATCTGGGAGGGGCGGCGTGTAAAGGGCACGAGTAGTGAGGAGCGGTACGTTGAGGTCAGGCGTATAGTGGACCGAGCAGTGCCGTTTCTTTTGCTCATCGTTTTGAAGTCCGCGAGTCCCGCAATTGTAGACTTCCTCTACCGGGGGCGGCATTTCAGCATCCCAAAAATGGGCTGGAATTTCCAGCGTTCCAGCCCGGTGGTTACGCCCATGCTGAAAGATATAACTAGTAAGCACTGTAACATTTAAGTACAGAGCGATATTGTATGTCACGGACGGACGGACCGACAGACGAGACAGACGAAACAGACAAATGTAAAATATTGGGGGACACGTCCCCCCGGTGGCGGAGCCCATGAATGAGACAGGCGAGACGGACGGACGGACGGACGGACGGACAGACGGACGGACGGACAGACGGACAGACGGACAGACGGACAGACGGACAATTGTCGTCAGTCATCATTAATGGTAGTTTAAAACTCACCTTCAACGGGTGTGGCGCCCTCCGGAGGCAGGAGTTGTGCGGTGTAGCACGCCTGTCGCGTCATTGAGGTGACTTTGTCCTAATGCCATTCTCGCCGGCGTGACCCACGACGAGAGCCAGGTCACCCCAAACCTGAAAGTAATACACAAAATAAATTAGCAACTTTTTCAGGCCAAGATTCTAGTACTTTTGTAAAACGTAGAGAAATAAAATTACTAAACATACCTAAACATATATTGATCAATCGACACATTGAACATTTGATGAAGTTACAGTTAACAACCTCAGTAGGTACTTAACTGATTTCTCAATTTGCCCTTGAGAACAAACTGAGAGGGTCAATTTGAGCTTCTGGAATCACTAATCAGAATGCCACGTATTGACACAAACAGCTAAGTGAGTGACGTTCATACAGACAGCAGCAAATCAATTTCATCAACTGCTACATCGAAACATTATCAAGTCAACTTACCCTCAAAGTTATTCGGAAATGGGTCCAGCACTAGTCAGTCATCACCACACCGAACGAACGCACCAGCACACTCGCACCTATCTCACTGTTTCAACCGCCAGAAGATCACTTGCAAGCGCCAGAAGTCTCCGTGGCTCCGGTCAGGAGCAGACACAAAAATAAAAATGGCGGAAACGGAAGGCTCGCGCGCCGCACGTGGACGCTATCGTAAAATAATGAGCATATGGGTGCAGAACTATCATGTTTAGGGTATTTTAAATCCTTGTCATAAAATAACACCATCCTCATCGAAACACACTTTACCAAGGATGCATATTTACACCATGATGAGGGTTGAATTATCAGGTGACAAATCAGAGTGCAAATTTATGCTATCAGATGGGTATTCTTATCCCACTTGAAGAAAATACACTATAGTAGTAATTTTACCATCCATCAATTAGAGGGGTAAATGTCTCAAAAGTTAGAATTGCACTATGAGTGTTAAACTGGATTGAATTAACCCCCAAGAATACGCTCGTGATAGAGTACATTCGCACCGGAGCATTATTTTATTCTCCATATGCGTCGAACAAGGGTATAAATATTCTTGATTTCGGTGTAATGGCGGTGTATAATAATCAAATTCAACTTACCAAGGTGTACTTTTCTTTCAGTGTACCCACCCCGCTGATACCCGCCCTGCTGATACCCGCCCTGCTGATACCCGCCCTGCTGATACCCGCCCCGCTGATACCCGCCCCACTGAGATCTCGGAAACGAGAAAGGCGACAAGCTGTAAACGTATACGGACGGACCAGGGCTACATTTTTTTAAAAAATATTTTTGGTGCCCGACCCGGGCTTTTTGTCGTTAGTAGCACACATTCATACTGGGTTAGTACACTATATACACGGCAGTGGTACGAATCGTTTTCGGCACCCGCTACGCGGGACAGCCTTGACCGCACGCTTCCTGTCACGCACCCCAGGTGGCACCGCACTGGTGCGCACGCTGGGGCTATCCCGATTTCTCGGGCCCGGCAGGTCAGAGGGCTGCTCCGGGACATGAAGCGAGGCCGTGCCCTCGGGACATGTCACCGGACCGAAGGATCTGTTTAAAAAGGCGGATCAGGCCCGTGTACCTGCGGCCGGGGGCGCTGGCTGGCACGGCGGTAATCCCCACGACCGAGCGAACACTCCCCAGCTACTGCCATCTCCTGGGTAGGAGCCGGCCGGGGAAAACGCTGCCAGAGGTCAGCTTTGATCCAAGGACCTCCCACGCCAAACGTGAGGGCTACAATTTAAACAGAGGTCATTCTCAGGTCAGGTTAAAAAATGGCGTCACAGGGATCCAAATAATCAAACTAGCGGCTTACGGGGCCAAAATATTTTTTTTGCAAATGAAGCTATCGCAAAACTCATAGTACAATCGAGATAGAATCGTCAATCCACGTCGAAATATATAACGTTTGACCTCGAAAGGTCAAGGTCAAAAGCAGACATGCGCACGGATCCTAGACAATCAGACACAAAAATCGAGATGGCCATCAGTATGGAATTGTGGAAATATTTGCTTATAAAGGCCTCCCAACGAACTAACTTCTTTGCATTCCTTCAGAGTTGACAGTTCTCAGAAAATCCAACGACACCCATCTCGGATCCATGATCCGGGATCATGCTACGGGATCATGGATCCCAGATAGATCTCGTGGGATTTTCTAAGAACTGTCAACTTTGAACAAGTGCAAGAATGTTAGGTCATCTGGGGGCCTTCATAAGCAATGTTTTCCACAATAATTCCACGCTTGAAGACCAATAAATTAATAGTCATCTCAATTTTCGTGTTCGGTTGTCTGGGATCCGTGCACGTCTGGAGTTGACCTCGGGTCACGTGAGCTCAAGGTCAACATGCATATTATTCAACGCGTCCTTGCTGCACTTATACTGAAAGTGAGCAAGACTTGTATCAAACAAACTAGCATGGGACTGCCTTTTAGCTTATATGAAGTAATCATCTACATCGAGGTCCTAAAACATACAAGGCCAAAAACAAATAAATTCATGATATGAAGATATTTGTTATAAAAGAGATTAGGTGCAGATTTGTTCAAATTAGGTGCATCCCTAGAAAGCCCGTCGTGAAAACGGCTAATACATGCAGCATTGAATATACAAGTTGTGCTCAGTTTGTCTTGCAGTCGCCGTCAAATATCGCATGCTTCAAGGGGTCAATGTCACGGGGGCAGTGACCCCTTGACGTCACGCAGGGGAAACGTGACGTCAGCCGTGGGGTTGCCAGTCTAGTAGGAACTAGACCTCGAGTCCCCCCCCCCTGATCTCGATATCATAATTCTAAGACTTCTCAGAGGCAAAATAAAAGGGTCTGTTTTTATGGGAACTTCCAATAAAAGTATCCTTTCCTCAAAAAAAAAAAAATCAAAGATAGAGCTATAGCAGCTAGTTTATTTGATACACCGTTCTAACGAATACTTACCATAGACGGTGTTATTGTTGCTGTTATAAATTCTCCTTCTCATTGGCTCGATGTCGCTGAGATGCACTAAGTAGACTATGCATGTAACTGATGCAGCTGCCACCAGAAGCCTGTGAATATTTAAAATACATCTTACAATGCAAGTACTTTGAAACTATAAGGGAAAAAGCGAACATTTGGCAGTTCATATAGAATTAGGATATTAAAATCGGTAGTACTTTGCTCGATAGCTCCAAACACGTGTTCAATGAAACTGAAGAACTGAAAATATTGTTTCAGTCGATCGAGTTAGAGCTTCGTGAAAAAAACGAGCGTATTGCTCGCGACGAGAAAAAAAATGGTACCAAATACCTTGACCTAAGTCATTGAATGACCTTTCTGACCAGGCAAATAACACAAATGCCAGAAAAGTCGGCATTTGTTAGAAATTTATAAAGTGAGGATTTCTCGGGTATTTTGGGAGCTTACTACGAATTAGACATTTGGTTTGCTAAAAAAAATGATGTAATTGTGCATTTTGGGTAGGGCAGGTCAGGAGACCTTCCTCTGGATCGAACAGGTGTGTACCAATGTACCACCACCGACATGCTCGACACTATGTAGGCTCAAAAAAGTTCGCAATTTCTTTACTGAATGCTGACCGAATAGTCAGCTAAAAAACTACCCTAAAGTATGTACTGTAGTAACACAAAAAGTCAGCCGAGGTCCACGAAGGTTAATGCATATTAAACCGCGAGTAGGTAGAACAAATCTTTTAAACGTCGAGCCGATAGGCGAGGCGTTTAAAAGATTTTTCTACCTTCGAGCGGTTTAATGATTTTATCCCGTACCGCCGGTATCTTTCGGGCACTTCAAGGTAAAAAATACATTTTATGTAAAAAATGCGACATATTTCAGACTAGACGAAATGTTTTCCTACTAGACGTTTAACCCGGCAGGCGGTGGGCCTCGCGGCCGGGTTCCGGACAAAAAGTCAAATGATAAAAGGTAAAAGGATGATTAGTCAACAGACATTACGTCAAAAGCAAGAAGTCAAAAATCTTAAAAGTCAATAGGTAAAAGGTCAACAAAGAGGAAAGTCAAAAGGCAAAAAGTCAAAAAGGATAAAACGTCAAAAGATAAAAAGTGAAATTGCCAAAAATTCAATGAACAAAAAGTCAACTAGCATAGAAGTCATAAGACAAAAAGTCAAATGGACATAAGGTCAAAAGACAAAAAGTAAAAACGGCAAAAAGTCAAATTGCCAAAAAGTAAAAATGACAAAAGTCGAAAGACAAAAAGTGAACAGGACATAAAGTCAAAATCCAAAAAACCAAAAGGACAGAAAGTCAAAAGGACAAAAAGTAAAAAAAAAGTCAACCGGGCATGAAGTCAAAATAAAAAGTCAAAAGGTCAAAAAGTCAAAAAGACATATAGTCAAAGTCCAAAAAGTCAAAAGGACAAAAAAATCAAAGGGACAAAAAAAGTCAAAAGGACAAAAAGTGAAGAGGACAAAGGTCAAAAGACGAAAAGTCAACAGGACATAAAGTCAAATTACGAAAAATCCAAAGGAAAAAAGCCAAAATCCAAAAACTCAAAAGGACAAGTCAAAGAGACAAAGTCAATGACACCTGGATCATCAGTCATTACATACATGAGATAACATTTACAAACAGCTGTACACAATTAAGCAGGACGCTGCACAATATAACCTGCATCATTGGACATTGAAGCGAGACTGCCTCCATTGCGCGACGGATGGGGATTCCCATGGCCCGCAACCGCGACTCAGCTGGTCACACGGGCACGCTTGGCTGAAATCTGACACACATCCGTTGACACTTACGTGCTAGGTGGGAGCTCGCTCGCATCGTAAGGTTGTCATGAGGCAGCGTTACATGATCCTTTGAGACAACTAGCTGTCCCAGGCGCAGTTTACTGGAATCATTTCAACAAATATAGTAGGTAACCCGGAATGTTATCGATACGAAAGGTTCGCTTGTTCAAAATTCCTATATTGTGTAGGGAGACGTTTCTCATCAATTGATTCCGTCACGGGTTCTATTAGCGATTTCAGACTTTTATTATAGTTCAAGCGTATTGTATGGTACAATTGGTACAATAGTAAAGCGCGTCGTTTCTTTTAGATAGGTGGAAGTTGGAACGAGAGGCAATTGTGTGATTGTCGGATTGTCCTGCCTTGAAAGGAACGCTCATATCAGCATCAACAGACAACAACCTAAATATTCACGGACTGCATACAATTAAGGTGACCAATTTTCATCGAAAGGTACGGACTGCATACAATTAACCCGCGCCCCGTTGGGCTCTGCCGAGCAACGCGCCCCGTTGGGGGGGGGCATTTTGGCCCCCCCCCCCTAAGATCTCGAGAACCACGCAACCTAGCGACAAGCGGCAAACGGTGTTGGATAGCCCTATCAGGGAACTACCTTGTGACCCAATTTTATTGACCTAGGTCAAACCGATGACGTCACAGGTCAGGTCAAAGGTCCAATTTTCACCGTTTACAGGCATTTCAAGAAATGCGTTGTAACTTGTACAATCGAGTAAAATGCATTTCATTGAAAATCATCGATGGGGAAATGTTCTTCAAACACATATTTTGCTATTTGAGGTCATTGATACCAGGTCAGGTCACAGAGGTCAGGTCACGGGGGGTCACAATATGAAAGTGTCGTCTGATACATGTTTTATGGTCCATTTTACATGACATATGCGATTATGTGGGTCAGGCAGCCTTTGGGGCCAGCTTAGGTCACGTTTTGGTCAAGGTCAGGTCAAGGTCAGGTCAAGGTCAGGTCAAATAAGGTCAAATTTCAAAGTTGATATTTTGCATAAAAAGGGTATCGAATCGATGCAGTCCTTTGACTTTTTATCCGTTTACTTTTAACGTTTTGACTTTTCATCCGGGAATCCTCGCGGCCACCTTCCGCGCGGTGGGAGGGGGGATTTTTTTGCCCCCTGTATCTCCGAAACTACTGGACGGATCCGTAAAATTCAAACGGCGTTCGATAGACCTGTCAAATTTGTTGAAGAAAACCAAATTTCATTGACCTTGGGGTTACCGATGACGTCACAGGGCAGGTCAAAGATAAGATGTTTCACCGTTCACGGGTCTTGTAGGGAATGCGCCATAAGTTAACACCGAGTAAAACGTATTTTGGCGAAAACCAGCGATAGGGCGTCAGTTGCCTAGTACATATGATGCTATAAGAGGTCACTGATAATACCAGGTCAGGTCACAGGTCAGGTCACCAAGGGTCATCACATGAACCCAACTTTACTAAGGTTGTGCGATGCATGTTTTATGGCCAATTTTTCATTTCCAACTCAATGGTGTTGGTTATAAAACCATCAGGTACGGTTTAGGTCACTTTCTGGTGGAGGTCAGGTCAAGGTCCCGTAGCTCAGTTGGTAGAGCATTGGACTCCCGGTAGTGAGAGCCCGGGTTCGAGACGCTCCGGCGCTCGATATTTGAGACTCCTGACGGGGATGGTCTGCGGTTGGTGGGAGCAGCCGCAGCCAGTTGAAGTCAGTTGAGTGGGACAGGCCGTGTCCGGCTTTGAAGGGCACGTTAAACTTTGGCATCTAAATTCTCCCGTTACCCGGAATTGCGCGATCGGACGGTAGGGGTCGGGGTCTACGCAACAAGCTCTGCTTAGCGTGGGCTTCGGCTCTGTCAATCCGTCCATTCAAACATTCGAGCTAAATTTATAAAAAAAAGTCAGGTCAAAAAAGGTCAAATTTCAAAGTTCATAGTTTTGCATAACGTGGGTATCAATTCGATGCAGCTCGTCACGGGGAGGGTAATGGTGGTCTTTGTTTTACGCTACGAGGTATAAAATTGCCCAAAATTGAGTTTGAAAATTTGACGTCATCAATTTTGAACAGTTTTTTTTTTGCTATAGCTTGGCCAAAAAAAGAGGCATCGATCTAAAATTTGGTATGTGGATAGAAGGCGGTACCTAGGGCCTATCACATGTATTCCGTTTTTCGAAATTCGAAAAAAATTATTGCACTAAATGAAAGAAAATAAATGTGTTTTCTGAAAGACTAAACAATAAAAAAGAAGAATAAAGCATAAAGAATGCGTTAAAATACACCAAATCAGGAGACATCGATGTGCCGCGTATGTCTATTTTCGCGTATGTACATTTTCTAGATTTCGGCCTCTCGCACGTACCTGAATGTGAATATCCGATGATTAAGTGAGGATCGCTTGTCGGACCACCTCATAGCTCACCCAACTCCTCACACACAAATTAAGCCGGCTGCACAACAGTCACAAACGCCGCTTCCTTGTAAGCACGGCCTGCTGTGCACCGGCTTTGTAAAGCGCCCCGCACTATCATTCCGATCGGTGCTTCGCCCGAGTACGGCTGGAGTCGACTGAGTCAACGGTCTGGCGTTTACAGAGGGCGCTCGTCGCCCTCTCTCTCTCTCTCTCTCTCTCTCTCTCTCTCTCTCTCTCTCTCTCTCTCTCTCTCTCTCTCTCTCTCTCTCCCTCTCTTCTATCCATGTGCCTAGCGGCCTCTTCACTAACGGTCCACACACTTTCCCTCCACAGTCGAGTGCCGCCGAACAGCTCCCATCACAGTATCGCCCGGCCCCGAACATGGCGGTGACAGAACGAGAAGGCGTGGCATTATTTTAGACGATGCACTCCTAAAACATGTTTCCAACTACAATTATGCTTATTTGACCTATCTTCAAATAAACTAACTTTTTAAGACTTGAAATATTCTGTAAAAAATGTTTCAAAACAATGCTCCATATTTATAGTGGTATGCCACATTTGGCTGCGCTACGCGCCACCATCTTACGCTATCTACCAAAAACCTTATGGGGAGCTGAAAAATCAGCCCCCTGACCGAGTGAGGGTCAAAATGATGTACTACGTAGAAGTCAGAGGTCAAAGGTCATTTGGGTCAGGGTCATCAAATAACCGAGGGGGTTCATCCTACCCCTCCCTAAATAATTCCGATGGTGAAATGGCAAAAACATACGCCTCTGTATTTTATGTGGGCCGCCACTTTCGTGGCAGGTATTCCCCGAGCGTTGTGACGGTGATAGGGGGACCGGATAGACGCCACCGCTGTCGTCACTGCTGTCATCGAGCTGAATGTCAAACTCATGTTGCAGCCCAGCCCCAAAGAATCGTCGCATCACGCCGCGCCCCAAAGTTCACAAAACCACTGACGAGCTTACACCACACCTATTCGAGTGATTTATTTAAATAAACTGCACGTATAACGGTAATACTGAATTCAATAAATGCCCAAAGTTATGATTAAAATTTGGTGGCGCTACGTACCACGGCTCTCACGCTATAAAAGGAACCCTCCCACCTTAAAAAAGTTCATCAATTGGCATAAAAGTGGTGTCGCATGGATCAGAGTGAGCAAAAATGAATATCTAACAAATTTAATTGAAAAATATTTGAAACGTTTTTTTTTTAATATTAGACAATTATTTCTGTTTATTTTTCGGAGCCTTCGCTGTTCCTAGGACGTCACTTGGGAGAAATAATTTGCACCTTTAAAATGCGGCAGATGTTGCTCGCAAACAGCATATACCATCGCTGCTTCATAAAGATGCTAACATAAGATTTTAAAATCGCTAGATCTACGCTGACGTCACAAATTCAGAGGGGGCATTCAAATGCATTAGACCCTCTAAATCCAAAGCGCTGCAACTTTGAGATTAAATATCTCCGAATTAAAGCCTTTCTCGATGTTGTGAATGCCCTAACCGGTAAGTGCAAGCCAGGGACCCCAATTCGGCTACATTAACTAAAAACTAATGTTAAGGTGGGATAGCCACTTTAACGAAAAACTATGTCAGACTCATTCCGTTGCCGCAAAACAAGTCCAATTTTAACCTGAACTTGTACCAGCTTTTGTGACCTAGTGACCTGACCTGCAAGGACTGAGTCCAGAAATTTTCAGGAAAGGTGTCAAAAGGTTGCACCAGAGGGTATGCCTAATTTGGTGGCGCTACGAGCCGCCGTTTTAAAGCTTTTTACGAAAAACCTTAGGTGGGTACATCACTCCCCCCCCCATCGCCGGGCGAGGGTTATGAAATTGAAAAAAAGATATTGAAGGTCTGATAAAAAAGCCATTTTAAGCTGCTCATTACATTTATATCGCTACGACTTATATGTAGTCTAACTCATGTTCAAAAGAAGTAGTCACGATCATATATAAGCTTGTTACCATCAATGCTTAAGGACAAAGAACACTTCACAACTGTGAAGTGTTAAAAAAAAAGAAACAAAACACGGTTGCACTGGTGCAACCGTATTTTGTTTCTTTTTTCACAGAAAGTTTGACGCAGTACGAAGCTGAGTAGCACTGGTGTTGTGTGACCTATGTCGTCACCCTCCACCTAGCGCTGTGACCGACTGCGACAGGCTGTCAGTGTCAGCCCCCGCGAGGTGGGCGGCAATCGGTATAAAATGAGACCATTTTAGCTGTGCAAAACAGAAGAGCTCGCTCCGTCCACCCAACAAACGCCATGAAGACTGTCGTGGTCGTGCTGCTGTTGGCGTCCGCGGTATCGGCCGCCAACGAGTGTAAGTTGCAGCACAGCAAGCTCTGGCTAACTTTACCTCACATGATGAGCAATATCTCTGAAAGGACTAGGACCTTGATATTGAAAATCCACATGAGCATTGTTCCCAATACACGTAACAGGGTTTTTGGGTTAAATTGGTCAGTTTTCAATCATCTCTCATTTCTAATCCACTTGGAAAACCTATTAGCCGTTTTCACGACGAGCTATCTGGCGAATGCACCAAATTTGACCAAGTTTACACCAAGTGTCTTTCTCAACAAATACCTTCAATTCATAAGCTTATCTAGCCCGTGACCCGTTGGGGGCCCAAAGGCACAGGTAGTGTGCCTTTGTCCTATGGTTTTTCGCAGATAACTCAGAAACGGCTGCGAATTTCGACTTGAAACTTTCAGTACCTACCTCTCCGGACATCAATTTTACACAACTCCTGAAAAAATAGGTCCCAGCATATCAAGGTCATCGATATGCTATCTTGTGCACCTCGCTGAGCTCTTTCAAATGCCGCTTGAATTTTTCCGATCCGGCTATTGGTTCCGGAGATACGACGGGGGCCCCTTTGCCCCCCCCCCCTCCCCAACAGGACGTGGAATCTGCCAGACCTCAACGGGGCGCGGGTTAAGGGCGATATTCGGCACAGTGTGTTGTTTGCTATTGCCAAAAAGGTATAATTGAGTCTATAAATAGTAGAAAATGTAAAAACATGACCTTTTTTCCTCGATAATTATACCAAAACTAATGCTGTACAAATATATACATATTTGTACTTTATTTGAAAGAATGTAATATTTCGACCAAAGGTCTTTTTCGAACGGTTTCAAATTAGAAAAGACAAGCACAAGCACTAACCTCATTATAATTGAGTCTGGTTAATTGAAAGTAAACAGAATCTTGGAGGAGATTGTCATTCGTCATGATTGGCCGCGCTGGTTTTCCTGTTTGTCTGCTGATAAATGCGCCTGATGTGATTTTAACTTACTTATTACTCACTTGCTACCTACATAAATACATGTGTCTGGTGTCATCAACCCGTTCATGTATTCATGGCGTTTCCAAACGACTTGGGTAATGCATACAAAAATAGACTGCGGTGCACCATTAAAAAAAAATATTCCTATAAACCGTCATGTTATCTGGAAAGTTCACAAACCTCTCCCTCGGCAGGGTGTAACCGACAGTGTTGCACGGGTTATCGGAAGGGTACCTGTCCCGCGGACGTGAAGGTTGTACTTCCTCAACCATCATCCAGAGCAGCAGCGGCAACAGCTCAGCGTGAGGAAAAATGCGAGAGCCACTGCCGCGATGACACCCACTGTGCGTGCGGTATGAAATGCTGCAAGATTGGTTGTGCGCGCCGCTGCATGCCTGTCTGCACGTTCGGCTGCTGGAAGGGCGAGAGGTGCGTCCTCGAAATCGACGGACTGCGGCCCTACCAGGAGCGCGCCCAGTGCAACTGAAACAACCCAACTGGCTGACAAAAGGATAGCTGGAAGGCAGAACGAGATGAGCTACGGCGCTCAGTTGATTGATTTTGCTGGTATTCATAACACTAAAAAGTGACAAAAGTAAAATTTTTCCGAAGATGTTTGCAACATGAAATCAGCAGTGTTGGCGTTGCTGAATAAAGATCACGATTATACGACAAATATGCTTGTCATATGCTTATCGGCTAAATCGTGTATTTTTGGGATGGATTACTTACCCAGTAACCCAATGAATATTACACCTACTTCACAACGGCAAGCACCCATCAGATCGTTAGGCCACTCTATGTACATGTATGTACATATTTACATGAACCTTTGATTGTAGACTTGTCTGGTTTCGGTAGCCGTCAGCCGTATAGCCGAGATACAATGCACATTATGCACAAAGCACTTTATATTGTGTCGCGGAACAAAACACTCGAATTCGGTTTACGGGCTGCCAAATACTCGCGCCAAGCGAAACCGCCCAGGGCTGCCGCTCACATCAGAATCCTGGCGAGGGGCTCCGAACGCCCCTCGCCGGGCCAGGTCAGGTCACGAGTGCAGTCATTACTTGAGGGGAAAGTGTGTCACTTGGTTCTTTTTTGCGTAAGGAGAGTAGCTGAATGAACTTGGCAGTGTGTTTCACCATCGACACTCGACAGGCTCTTGTCGATGACGACTCCCAGAATTTTTAGTTGGCTGGTGGGCCGCACCGGCAGCCTGCGGCAGTTCTGCTTGAAAAATCTAACGTGACGCAAGGACGGTGGTCAAAGCCAGTGAACGAACGAGGTTTGGGGGTGGGGATAGGGGGTGGATATCTGCACTCCAGATGATATCGTAAACTGAGCAGCGGATATAAGCAGCGCGCACGATGGGGAGGTTCGCAAACAGGTCTCTTGAAGGTACTTTGATCGTTGTTCGCTAAGGTCAAAAACATCACGTGAGGTCATCGAAGGTCAAACTTTGCGATACCACGATTATATATCATTGTGGTTGTGTTGAGCGGTTATTTTGTGCCCGGTTGAGGTGCACCTGTAGGGGGGTTGGTAGGTGCACCCCCCCCTGAGGTTTTTCTTAGCTACACGCCGAACCGTTTAAGATAGCCTGCTCAAATTTTCAGTACCCTCTGGGGCATCCTTTGCGCAACTTTTGGTATTTTTTTGTCAAGGTCATGTCAGGTCACGGAGTTATGACGTCATAAAGGGAACAACCTCCGGCCAGATTTACGCTAAATTGGAGATTGCTTCACATTGGTATAAATGCCGACTGACCTGACACACTGATGGATTGTTTTAGAATCACAACTGGCTGATTTGACATTGGCACAATGTCCGTTGACATTTTGAAGGTTACTAAAGGTCAAGGTAAGGTCAGTGACCTCGGTTGACCTGTAATGACTTCTTACACTTGTATGCCTTTTCGGGGTATTTTGATGCCCTGAATTCGAATTTGCTATCCATTTCAGGCATCGTCGGTTGTTTCTTGTAGTTCATTTTGGGTCAGGGTCAGGTCAGTGACGTCACACGCCTGACGTGACCCAATGCACAAATGACCTTGCAGACTTCCGATGCTCCCAACGCATCATTTTTAGAGTTATGACATCGAAATACACACCAAACGATAGAGAATTGATCAAGGATCACGATAGTGAAGGTTTTAAGTCGATATCTCTTACCGTTTTGCCGCAATCTGCGCGGAAATCTGAAAAAGTTAGATTTTTCCGAAAATTTGACCTTTGACCGGTCATAAGTAGGTCAAATGTTGACCTAGGACCAAAAAATATACCACCAATCGCGAGATCTTGTTGAGAGCAATCCGTTGGTCTTTTCCGCTAAGCTCTACGATGCTCTGTTTTCAAACGCCAGGGGGGGGGGGTCGCACCAACCCCCCTGCATGGGCGATGGTGGCAAAACACCGTTTACGGGCGAGGGTTAACGCAAACCCATATTCTGATCTCGGACCATGAGCGAAAATTCAAAAGGCATGTGTGAAAAGACGCATGATAAGATATGTCAAAAAGACGACGCTCTGATCTCAGCATTTATGATATTCCCAAAAAAAACTTACCCGACTTTGAGCTGGAACCAAAATCCCAATGCCTCATTTGGGCCATGATTAACGGGACACGTTAAGAAGGGTGCCACCTTTTGGACACAACGCAGTTTTTACAAGATTAGCCTCACATGAACCTAAAAACCGGCTTCACTTACCTATGCTCGAGACGGTCAGCATTGAATCCGCACGTGAAGTTATCATTTGCGAGTTTTGCTGCCAGCATTCGGGCAGGCAAAAATCTTCAGCACTATTTCCTCGTCGTGTTAAGGGTATTTTATAAAACATGAAATCAGGAAAGGTATGCATAAAAGTTATACTTTTGAAGCATGTTTTATCATTTTGAAAGGGTATATTTTTCTTTATGGTATACACTTAAGTTTTAAAATTTTAATTGGGAAGTTTTTCTAGTAAGTTGCATGAAGGGTGAAGGGTTCCATAGATCTCTTAAGCATTGTAAAGGAAAAACCTTTACTCGACTTATTTGATGTTCTTTTGACGTATCTCCGCGTAACATGTGTATGGCCAACAGTTACCTACTTGGTTACCTACAACTTAGTTCAAATCATGTTATCTTCTTCCTTTTTATTTGTTCATCTTTTTGTCTCAGTTGCGCCATCAATGCAAATGGCAGAATGATATGTTGCCATGACAACAGGATATGCCAGCCGTCCTAGCTGCCACATCAAACGACCTTGAGTTGTAGTGGTGATATAAACAACTATCTTTTTTTTGGCCAATGTATTAAATGCAATGTTTCGGTTTTTTGTATATTGTGGACGCGCTAACCACGTCTAAAAATTCAAATAAGTAAAATAGATTCATAGAACAAAAATTTCGGAAGGTGGCACCCTTCCTTTAAAGATAAAACCATAGTGTAATAAATAACACTATGGTTATTTATTAAACTATGATAAAACCTACGACAAACCGGGCTGTTCTGATGTTTCTTGTTTACTCAATCGCCCATCAGAACACCCATTTGGAACATCCAACACCCAACCAGTTTTGGCCTGACCTGACCTTGACCTCCTCCTTGACTGAAGAACGAGGAAATGTCAGGTGTCGCTGGTATCACCTCACAAAGAATGTCGCCTCACCTCTTTTTTTTTTCTAACTACACCGCCACCCATTAATAGGTGACCAGGAGTGCCCCCTCCCTCAGCCCAGCGACTCACAGAACCTTACTTTACCACCAGAGAAAACATAAAAATGGCAAAGTCGCGGCACTCCCTGCTAAGAAACGGAAAACAACTCAAAGTAAGCAACCAGTCGGTAAGAGGAAGTATGGTTAGTTAGAAGAAAAAAAAAACGGCAAAAGATGTCCCCGCTGAAAGCAGCGGGAGACTAAATCACTACTTCCAATACCATGTTTTATGATGTAAAAGAACACTCATTCAGGGTTAGTAAAGGGACACCTACATACACACAAAGCACAGGTTCTGGTCAGTATTCTGCAAAAGGTCATGTGTGACCGGATGAACCCTTCCAGCTAAGCAGAGCTTGTTGCTGGTCGGGGTCACCGGTCACAACGCCGTAAGGGTGGGCTCGGTGTAAGCCACAGTCACTATGGCTGACAGGCTACGCTATACGAGTAGGTGTTTGGAGGAGTTGAATAAAAAACTACAACGTGATACAACGCATGCATATTATTCTATTTGAAAGTACCTTATTTATTTGCATATTTTACTATTGATTATTGAACTTATGTAAACAAAAGCTACACAGGGTGTTCTAGGAAATACTCCTTACTTATTTTCTTTACTTGCAATTTAGACATGTTGATAATGCATTGAGCGTTAAATTGAGTTGCCATAATTTCATTCCAGATGCGAGGCCCAAGCCATGTTACATTACGAGTGCAGTATAATCTTTTTATAAATGGTTCAATGAACTGTTGACGATTTCTGGTCCTTGAATCGCTAGGGTCACTAAGGGTAAATAATCCACCAACAGATGATGGGAGAGAAAAAGAAAGTTTTCTGTGCAATAAGATAATAGCCTGCTGTTTTGCTATATTATGAACTTTGAGAAGCTTAAGGCTTTTGAAAATTTCCTCTGTGTGTGCTAAACGATGTTGATGAGTAATAATACGAATGGCTCGCTTCTGAAGCAACTCAATTTTGTTTAAGTAAGAAGGAAATGTGAATCCCCACACCACACAACAATAATTGATATATGGTAAGACCAGTGAATTGTACAAAAGAGTTAGCAAATGAGTATCAAGGAAAAATTTTGCTCTGCTCATTACCCCAATGTTACGACTGATAACTGTTGTTAAGTGGTCAATATGGAGATTCCATTTAAGGTTCGGATCTATAATCATTCCTAAGTACTTGACTGATTGAACAGCCTCAATAGGATCACCATTTAATGTTACATTAAGTTCTGCTGGATTGAGTGTATTATTGTAGATTTGATACACTGTTTTCTTTGTGTTGAGGCTAAGTTTATTTGCTTGCAACCACGTGCATATAATGGGCAATTCAACGTCAATCATATTTTGAAGCTGGAACGCTGTTCCACCTTCAAAAATGAAGACTGTATCATCTGCATACAGTAAACATTGTGCTGTTTTACAAATATTTGGAAGATCATTTACATAAAGTAAGAAAAGCAAAGGACCAAGAATGGAGCCCTGGGGTACACCAATGTTTACATTTTCTATTGAAGATCTTGCACTGTTATATTCTACGCATTGTTTTCTATTAGTAAGGTAAGATTCTATCAGGCTAAGTGCTTGCTCAACAATGCCATATTTGCTACATTTTCTTATTAGTATGTCATGATCTACAGTATCAAATGCTTTTTTTAAATCGATGTACAGAGCTATGGCAATGTTGCCTTTTTCAAATACTTTCATTATTGTATCCTGCAGGAGAAGTATGGGCATATATGTTGAAAGTGACTTTTGAAAGCCAAATTGGCTAGCAGACAATATATTATGTTGCAGGAGATATTCCATGAGTCTTTTGTGAATTATCTTTTCAACAAGTTTTGAGATATAAGGCAAAATACTTATTGGTCTATAGTTACACATGCTGCTTTTGTTGCCAGCTTTGTAAATAGGTTTGACAACTGCAATTTTCATGTTTTCTGGGAAGATACCTTTTTTCCAAGCAGAGATTAACCAAGTGCACAAGTTCAGGTATTATTGTAGAGTAGGTAGACTTGAATATCTTTGCATTTATACCATCTATACCTGAGCCAACATTTTTCATGGCTTTGATGATCGAGTTTAGCTCAGCTGAATTAGTAGGCTCAAATTTGGATATATGCTCAGCATGATCACTTATTATATAACTTAAAGGGTCAGTGTTGCTTGGAGGAATTTCATTTTTCAGTTTTTCACATATTGAAATGAAATATTTGTTAAATGAAGCAGCTATGTCATTTTCATCATCCAGTTGTGTACCATTTTCATTGACAAAGCTACTGGGCAAGGACTGCCTACTGCATCCTCCCATGGCACATTTTTTCAAAAGCTCCCACATTTTCTTGGAGTTAGATTTATTTTCTTGAAATTGATTTTGGAAATAATTTTTCTTTGCTACTTTTATGATAATGTTAAGGCAGTTCCTATGCCTATTGTAGGCAAGCTTATTCTCTGTGGTTGGGTTTTTATTTTTTTCTTTGTACAAAAGCACTCTCCTATTGATAGATGTTAGTATTGCTGGAGTTATCCAGGGTTTTATAGCTTTACTTTTTCTTGTGCATTTTATTTCAGTGCTAAACATCTTTATTCCTGAGGAGTATGCATCTATGAGAATGTTTGAGGCAATGTTTGGATCTGTAGTTTGTGAGAAATTTTGCAGATGCTCAGTAATATAGTCTTTGAGATTGTCCATTCTGTTTTCATTGAAGATGAGCTTATAAGTGTCATGTCTTTTGGCATCTTTGTGAGGGTAAGAGCAGGTAAAGATAGGAAAGTGATCAGAGAGATCTTCATATATAATCCCAGAGCAGGAGACCAGTTCAATATTGTTGCAAAAAATATTATCAAGCAGAGAACCCCTTTAATCAGAGATTCTTGTTGTTTTAAAGATAGTTGGCCAGAAGCCATGAAAAGCAAGTGTATTGAAGAATTCTAATGTTTTGTTATTATTTGCAATATTGAAGAGGTCATGGTTAAAGTCACCTGCCAGGAAGGTTGTCTTATTCTCATGATTTATATTCTCAAGCAACGATTCAAGTTCACAACAAAAAATGTCACTGTCCAAGTCTGGAGGTTTGTATATAGCTCCAACAACGCATGTTGGATAACTATCGACTTGGCATTCTATGATAACTGATTGAGTACATTGTAGGGTTTTAATTTTAGATCTGAGTGAATGTTTAACTGATTCAGTATTTACATAAATTGCCACCCCACCTCCTATTTTGCCATTCCTGTTCTCAAAATAACCTGTATATCCAGGAAGTTGTCTATTAGAAATTTGGTCGTCCGATAACCATATTTCAGTGATGCAAATGATATGCCAAACACAATGAATTCTGGTAAAAAACAACTGAAGTTCTTCAAATTTATCATTTGAGCAAATAGACCTGGCATTTATATGAATGATATTCAAAAAATAGTGTGATGATTTATTTGTATCAAACATTGACGGAAGGGAGAAATAGCCACAAGAGGATTGTAGGGTTTTAAAGCTGTTGTCATCAACCTGCAGTTCAGGTGAGGTGATATTGGCAAAGGGATTAAATTGTTGGCTATTTAGAGGTTCTGGGATATCAGAACACTCTACGAGGTTCATGACAAATGACTAGGTATACTGTAATTTAGGTACTATACCTTGTTTTACGGATTTTCTGATAGGACAGACCAAGAGACCAAAAAAAAGCCGGCACTCTCGGTACTCGGGGAAGCCCAGTTCAAGCGTTTTGTCAGAGGGGCCAGATAAAAGAAGAACTTTAGTAGTGGGATTTATTTTTACACTAATTTCAAGCTAATTTTTACTATAAACTGCAATACTTTGTAATGCTTGAAATGTTGAAACTACAAATGGAAACAAAATGGCTCAAACTCGAGCAGTGAGTTCTAACTTATTTTTATAAATTAGTCTTCTAAACACACTTTTATTTGGAATGAGAAGATATGTATGTCACGTGACATATGCAACAGAGGCACAATTAATCCAACCTTGAATTGCTGCTACCGCCTCTATTGAGGAGTAAAGACAGGGATAATGTTAAACCCACCCCCTACTCCACCAGTTTGTCACAATCAGCGGCAGACTCAGTCGCTGTGCCAGCTAAATAACCTTCTTAGATTAGGTAGTCGATCCATCCCCCAAAAGTACTTTCGATCTGCGACAGCGCTCATAAAACCATGGCAGCTATGGACGGCCCTCCAGGTATTAAGTGGTTGGTTGCCAACATCACAATAAGCGATCTGCATTGATGAATACGTCTAATGGCTGTGAAAACCATTGCCGAAGTGTGTGCACGAACCCTCTTCTCATTTCTATTGAGCCATTTTACAGGAGTGCCTCAGTTATTCAAAGTTAATGCACCAAAAACACATAGGTTAACCAGCCACTCTTTTGCTGGAGGCCGGACCTGGGTGTATTTCGTTGGGCACGAACGCCGATCTAACACGAGGTACGGCGGTTCGAGCTCTGTCTGGAAGCGCACGCGCCGTGCGCGTCACAACGCGGAAGTAGGCCGCCTGCCCAGCGGCCCGGCGCCGGCCAGGCGTTCGGCATCAGATGGCTCCGGGTGAGTCGTAACGGTCGCACGGCCCGCGAGAGCGGCGATGTGTATTGACCCTATTCCGGGCCAGTGGCGGATCCAGGGGGGGGGGGCAAAATGGGCATTTGCCCCCCCCCCCCAAACGGCATAATTTTAACATTACGCCTATGGACGAGGCATGGAAAGAATCGATAAATTGTCATGGTTTGCCTCCCCCCCCCAAAAAAAAACTCTGAGCTGGATCCGCCTCTGTTCCGGGCAGGCTCTGACCGGTTCGATTCTGGGCGGGGGGAACCTTTTCGGCCCCCTTCAGATCTCAAAAACCACACATCGGAGCGACAAGCGGCAAGCGGCGTTTGATAGTTCGTTTAAGGTCAGTGACCGCGGGCCTGTCGCCGGAGAGTACCGTTCCGTTGATGCACAGCGGTGGCGCCGACTGTAACAGCGGCCATCGTTGGCCAACGGGTCGGCATTTGTGTTGTTCTTGTTTTGCATTGTTGGGCTGGGCCGTTTCGGTCTAGTAAGCGTGTTAGTGACAACGATCGCCGTGGGATATTACAGAGGCATTTATGTAGGTATGTAGTATGGTGTAGTATGTACTACCATAGCTGTCATACACCATAGGTGTATCATAAGGCATATGCCATACTACAGAGGCATAGTTGTCCACTTAAACCGCACCGTTCATGATTGCTAATTGGGTGTATCAGTGTTGCGTTTTCTGGCTAAACTAGTAGTAGACTGTATTCAAACCACCGAGATTATTTTTCACATGGGGGACTTGCGTCCAACCCCCCATTGTCCGCTTCAGCTTAAGGGGGGGGGGGGCACTGTCGACTTTTGGTCCCATTCTTTCCATGCAACGCCCATAGGGCTAATATTAAAATGCCAAAATCAAAGGGGGCACGGTGCCCCGGTGTCCTCCCCGTTCCGCCACCTATGACGTGTTTGGTCGAAAAAGATCAATTTGAAAAATACATGCATCATGGTCGTGAAGAAGTCATGAGAAATCGCCAATATTCAGTTCAAGATTTAGGAAAATGTAGAACAATAACCAGAAATCAAAGATAGCTATGTGATTGTTCATTGTATGTATTGGCAGCCTAATGGCGTTTACGGCATGTCTCTATCGTCTATTCTGTGATTTTATATGATTTTTAACATATGCCATTTTTTGTCGAAAACTCGGAAATCATGACGTAAAAAGCTTCGATATTTAACAAGTTTTACGACGTTTTTTCTTTCAATTTCGTCACAGCAAACTTCAATCAATTCCCTACAGGTATTATCAATCCCCTCAATGGATTGTCAATTGCTCTAGGGTTTGATTGAAGTTTGCTCCAACGAAATCTATAAAGAACATGGAAAAGCTTTTGAGACATCGAGGTTTTAGTTGCGTCATGATTTCATACACATCCAGCAAGCATAACATAGGTGTAAAACTAAATGTCGCAGTAACACAGCCCGAGCATAGCAGGCTTCGAGTCATTAAAAAAAAAATGTCAAAAGACGGATGAATGAGTAAAAATGCGTGAAAAGCACGCGGCAGCCGAGGAAAGAGCGCAGAGATCGATGCAGTTACTCTGTCGGGCGGCACAAATCAGGCCTCTGGGCTACGGGTCGCGCGGGCCGGCACGCGCAACGAAAACTGATCAAGAAGCAGCGAACTTTCTATCTTTCCCTATAAAAACGGCACACATAAATGAGAGATCTAAGGCAGCACGGCGATTCTCAGGTAGAACGATTTTATAAAACATACACAGCCCCTCAATAACCGTGTTTACATAGGGTTCCCTTAATCTTCCCCTATTTGTCTCTTAAATGTCCCTTATAAAGGAATCCTCTGTCTCCTTTACCTCGCTTCACTACAAATATGGCGCAACTAAGTCATTCTAGAAGCAGTTTGCAATTGTTACTTACCTTTCATGTCAAAAGATCGCGTCTCGTGCCCGCCAAAAATGCCAAGAACTTGTGTTGAATGCGCTCTAGTCTTTCTAAAAGCGGGCGTGCTGCTCCGGCCCAAATCACACTTCCGTACTCTAGGACCGATCGGACATTAGCACAATACGCTGCGATAACTCCTCTCTTACAACAGCCGCATCGTACGCCCTGCAGACTCCTTACACTGAAAACATTTTTACACCTGTCCCGAGTGTAAACCCGCGGAACAGGTGTCGTTGATCAGGTTCCATTTTTAAGCATCTGAACAGGTGTCAACTAACCCTTCATCAAGGCGTCATCGAACACCTGCATCAGGTATCAACACCCAATGTTTACACGCGCATCGAGTATCAACGCTCGATGTTTACACCCGCATTAAGTATTAACACCCACTGTTTACACCCCCATCGAGTATCAACGCCCACTGCTTACACCCCCATCGAGTATCAACGCCCACTGTTTACACCCGCATCGAGTATCAACACCTACTGTCTACACCGGCATCGAATTTAAGCACCTACTGTCTACACCTGCGTTGTGGGTTACACCTGCGCTTAAACACCTCTCCCGCGGGTACTTTTCAACACCCGTCCCACGGCTCCCCGCGTAATGAGTGTAACTGCACACCCTTGAGAAAACAACTGTTTTTGGCGAACGACTTTATTTAAAAAAAAAAAACAACACGACACAAACCGAAATGACAGCACACCTGTTGTCATTTCGTGTCAACAGAAGTGTGAACAGAAGTGTGTCAACAGAAGTGTGCGTTCTGCCGCAACCGCAGAGCCACCCCTCAGCTACCCAGGATGGCTGACCTGCCAGAGGCGAGAGTCGACATGAGACGACCTTTCAACACACGACTATCTCGGCCCACTGACAGTGAAAAAGTTCCGCAAGACGGAAAAAGGTAAGTCTTACCCGACTCAGTCGGGCCTCAGATGGACAGTCAGGCGACACGAATCTACTGAGCTTGACGCTTACTGAGTGATACGCTCCAGGCCTTTCGGGGGCTTCAGCACGTCTGTTTGGAGAACCATAACGGTTGCCAGGTATGCGGAGCACCGCGTGCTTTTCTTGGTCGGCTTTTGAGCGAACACCGAGAACGCAGCACCCCATGTGAGGAATTGGTCGATCTTGTTGAGAAGTATCTCAAAATCAGCTACCTTCTCTCCCTCGACCCAGAGGGCATCACGCCATATAACCATTGGACCTCCGGCCGTCGGTGCCGTGTAAAGAGCGTCTTCCTCGCGAAGTTCGATGAGGAGATGCTCCAGCGCAGCTTCTAAAACACACAGACACACGTAGACACGCATGTCAGTTACCAATGCAACACTGTCATGCCGTAAAATACAAACTGCACACACAATAGCTCGTTTTTTTTTCAAAAGACAATCCGACGTTTCGTTTATATTTTTCATTATCCTACCACAAACTAAAAACTGGTAAGAACATTATCATGCAATGAGGGAGCCAAAGCGCCACCAACCACCATCCAATCTTTATAGATACCCCAAATATGGCTAACGTAGATCCGTTAATAAACTTTGTCCGATTGTCTTTCCAGTGGGCTCTGACTGCGTTAATAGGTGCGGGAGAAAAAGGGGAAATGGACAAACGACCATGTAGGTACCTCTTGGGCAAGTCTTTGTATAAGCCTAGAGTCAAACGTCAAATTTGAAGTACGGCGATGGAAGAGGAAAGTAGCCGAACTAGAAGAACACTGGCACTAAAATGCACTTTTGACTCGAGATCCACGAAATTGTTAACCGTAAATTCACAATAACGTACCATTCGTTTCACAGACTTGGAACTTTGTGAGCACCTTGGAAAGGTTCTCACGCGCCCTCTCCAGCTCATTCTCCTTGGTCGATCCACCGCCCCTGATTCGGGCAAGCTCCGCCCAGATCTGCAACAAATAAATACGTCTTTATTATATGACATGGAAATAAAATCTAGAGTTACCAATGAAATAAGTCGACACCATCTAAGAAACGAGGAAGTGAAAATAGCAAACGTTTATGGGTAGCCCGTGGATAACTATCAATTAGCATGCTACATACTTTGTTTCATTATATGACTTTGATTCATTATCAACTTTGATACTCGCAGAATAAAACTTGTCATTCTTTACAGTAGAACTTTTTGACGGAACAAAACTTCCAAGTTCGGAAAAAAATAGAAAGGGATCACTTTTCTGACACTGGACTCAACTCCGACTCGACTCATTTGAGTTAGAGTCGAGTCAAATTTGACTCGACTCATGGGTGGGTGGAGCAAAACCCTGGTAGGAAGTTTCACTCCCAACATCTAAGAGATGATAAAACCATAAATTTCATGAACACTACAAAACAAAGCGTGGCACGATGTAGCATAAGCACAACCACTACCAAGTGAGCGAGAATGAGAGCGAGAGGGCGAGAGACATACCTCCATTTCCTGAAAGAGGGCAGGGTAGAGCTTCTTCAGCTTGGGTACGGATAGCCTCTTCGTCACCACCAGGATCCTTCTGTCCGCAAACGTCTTCGACATCGCTTCATCAAGCTGTGGGAGTAAAAAGACCCATTTCACCAATATAAACCAGTGATCGCCAGCTTACCTTTCTGTCACAGGAAAACGCTTTGCAAGAATGCACGAAGTAGTTTTGTGACAGCCTTTGTGGATTGCAGGAGATGGATGCGGACTGGGAGGGTATCGTCAGAAAACAAGTTTGTGATTTCAAAATCAAAGTTAACTGTTCGGTACCACTGGATCTTGGTTTTGGAATAATTATTTTATTAGTGGCGTGTTTGTGTTTTGCTATTTTGATAGAAAGACGCAATTTCGGCCAAAATGTAGGCCATTTCAGCACTGTAGGGTACATACTAGGTGTCGTTCCATATCCAACATACGGTAGACATAGAATACCTCCGACAGCTGCATTTGTTTCACCACAATGATTGAGACGACGATAAATTTATAAGGATCGAGGAGACAGATAGACAGTTCGAGGAGACAGTGCGGTTAACCCTATTCCTGGCGGGGGGGGGGGCTGAGAATCCCCCCCCCAGGTTTTTGTGTGCCATGGCCAAACGCCTGGAGATATCGAGTTGAAACTTGATTTTCTTATGGAACCATTGCGCACATGATGGATATTTGTTTTTTTTTTCTAATTCGTTGACAATTTTTTAGATAAAGCCAATTTCCGACGTCATGTTGCTCGATTTTTAGACGAAATCCGGCATTTGTTTGAGAGTCTCTCAAAGTCACATTTAGAAATGGAATTGCAAACGAAAAATAGCGTAAATGTAGAATTGCTAGCCCTACAACATGGCTACCTCCGATTTTTTACTTTTTTATTTTGTCCCCCCCCCCAAAAAAAGAAGAAAATGCCAATAAAATCCAAAAAATTCAGGAATCGGAATATATGTTATACACCTCTATTGTGTCAAACATCAAATTTCAAATCGATAGCTCTATATCTGATCCCCAAATGACCCGTTTTAATCTCCAAAATCATACTAAAATATGACGTCAGATTTTCAAATGCAATTTTGGGGACTTCTAGGGGTCGAATGGAAAAATAAATGGCACCAGTGGATTTCTGAGCAAAAACTGGTGAAGAAAGACACCTGTTTTGTCCAGATTGTTTTTTTTTTGTATTTTCCAACATTTTCGAAATTAAGTGGCCGAAATCCGAGGAGAAACTTAATTTAGGGGGTAGGTGGGTTTATTTCCCCCCCCCCCCCAACCTAAAAAGTCTGGCAACGCCTATGTATCTTATGTTCCAATCTTCCAGAAAGAACTACCATGGCCTCATGTTTCATGCCGCCTGGCCCGGCCCAACGGTGCCGTAAGGGCGGCCGGCCGGCCGATCGTCAGCTGATAGTCGCCTTTTGCCGAGCGGGTGATAGTCGCCTTTTGCCGAGCGGGCGGTGGACGCCGGCGCTGCACCGTAAATACGTTTTTGCATTGACTGCACCGGTTGGTGGGAGTGCCACCGGGGTGAGGGGGCAGGGGGAAGGGAGTTGTCTCATACTGCCAGACAATGACGGAAAGTATCAGTTTTTCCCGATAATTCATGGTAGGCTCCCTTTGGCCGGATTATGCGTGGTTCCCTTGACGATTGAGGACGCTTTCTTTCCGATGCCAGGCTCTTTAGGATCGATACATATCACTTTTGGTCTATTTGTGAGGCCCTCTAGTAATAAAGTGAACGAAATTCGACAATGAATTTAAATTTCAGCTGACGGTCGGCCGGCCGGCCGCCCTTCCGGCACCGTCGGGCCGGGCCAGGCGGCATGAAACATGATAAGTCATTTGTAGCCATGGTAGTTCTTTCTGGAAGATCGGAAAATAAGATGTGTTGGAAAGTTTCTTAGAAGTGTCTGAAGTTAACATCCCCAGATGGATGCTTTTCAAATCGAAATAGTCTATCTAATCACCCCCTCTCATTACGGGGCTAAACCGCATGGCGCAGTTGATGGCACTGAACTTATAACTAAAATTAGAACCATCATAGTATGAATTCTTACCTCAGCTCCACGCAGCATGCCTTGCCGGAGTTTGTAGCGCAGGTCACCGCATCCCTCGTCCTCCTTGTCCGCTGGCAGATAGTTCAGTACACCGGAGCGCCGCCGTTTTCTGTCGGTGACCTCTTTGGAGTCGTCTCCACGTCGTTTGTTCTTAAATTTATTGATGATCAGTTGACGGGTAGCGTTCTGCGAAAGACAAAAATAGCATGCCAATGGTTGGTGTTCCACCTGGTCACATAAACTGCAATCAGTTGTGTATTCTTTAAAAAAAAAAACGTTAATATAAATATAAAGCGTAGGTGATTAGTTACATGGGATTTTCTTCCATCAATCCATATGACTAGATATTTGTAGCAGAAGAATGACTATAATGTAACTTCATGACCTTGTGTTGCTTATGGAATTTCTCTCGGACCTATGGAAAACAAAATAATGCAAAGTCTATTTCAATCTATCAGCATGTCTCGTTAAACAATGCGCATGTGAAGGTCTACAAGATCATACGTTTTAAGACACCTGTTAGGCTTCTATTTGACCCCTCCCCCCATTCCAGAGAGCGCTGAGACTGGCTGTTCGGTGTTACATCATTACATGTTGTACTGCAACGTTTTTTTTTTTGCACCTGAAATATGCGCCTTGCCTTGTTTTCACCAATACAATATAATGATGCACTAGGTAGCCCTATTGAAGGTCAGGATGAAGAATACACGTTACGTTAGCGGAAACGACACACCTTTATAATGAAAACGAAACTGAGACAGCAGGTTTGTAGCCAAGGTATGAAAACCCCTAAATATCACGGCTATTTGTCTACGAGAAGCCCCGATCCGAAATCACAATGGTATAACCAGCGGAAATGGATGTTATCGGTCCTAGTAGCAGGGCTGCGGAGTCGGAGTCGGAGTCGGAGTCGGCCGGAGTCGGTAGTTTTGACCGGAGTCGGAATCGGTAAATTTTCATTGACTCCGACTCCGGGCCGGAGTCGGAGTTGGTTACAGCACTTTTTCAACGTTTCATTATTTTCCTGCTAGTAAAGATGGAAATAGAGATGTAAAAGAACATTACGTGCTGACTGCAGACAGCCGAATGGTTTGCGATGTATACAGTGCTCTTATCGCTTGGGTTGCGTTTGTTTCCGGGCGAATTAGTTTTCAACCATACAAATCGCGAAGTCGGGTCAATAATAATAATCGGTGATGTCGCACTTGCTTTGGGGTCGTTACTTGGTCTTGTCTGATATATTTTGGCGGAGCAACAGGCTGTAATAATCCTTGAAGCACAGTGATGTTTTGTGCAGTAAATGTTATTGATCGAGAGGGGCGGGGGACACGGTACGTTGTTTTCAACATACATTTGGATTTAACCAGTGCAGTGGCAAAGTTCGGTCACTCAGGTTCAGTGCGGGGAAGTTGTCCACCCAATTTACAAGTTAATACGAGGTCGTGGCAAACTATTACTTATGTTTGTTGTCCAGTTTGCAACAATAACTATTTTGCACCAAAGACATGGCAAATGAGGTAGGTATTATTGTTTAAAACATTGCCCTTCGACATGTGGAAAAGAGACTGATGTGGGTCGGAGTCGGAGTTGGAGTCGGAGTCGATTTTTCCAAGCCGGAGTCGGAGTCGCTGAAATTTGGTCGGCTCCGCAGCCCTGCCTTGTAGGATGCAGCTAGATAACGACTTAGCGAATTCGCCAAAGCTGATTGCCTGATGCAGTCGTGACGTAGGCGAGAAAAAAAATATGAAAAGTCCTTCTTTTGACAAATATGCATGGATTCTACTTAGTTTCACTTTATATGAATGTCATACCCTTCTTCGCCGATCAGCGTCCCATGCACTGAATCTTAAAAGGTGACACGTTTCTTTTAACAATAACAAGGTATGGCAGTTAGATATTTTACAGTGCGGGGAACTTACCAGTCGTTCATGGAGATGCATGCCACGGAACAATCCAGGGAACTGCTCCACGATGTCACCTGCAAGGCTATCGACGTTGTCCTTGAGATACCTGCAAATAATGAACTAAAGTAAATGAACGTCGTGAACTTAAAGTAAACATGAGGTTCTAAATCATTGCAGCAATAGAAGTATACCTCCTTCAGACTCGTGGAAGGTTAGAATACCATATCGACGAGCCGATAAGGACCATTGCGGGTGAGGGGCGGCGGCAATGACCCTTATCCGCTCGCCGATAAGGCTCTCTATCCGGTCACGGTACCTGAAGGAGACGTACTTTTGGTGTGCTCTGAAATGCAAGTGATTCGGACTCCAAATAAATTTACGTTTTTATAACGGATACAGAATATCAACGCAATATACACTATACAGGTACGTTCGGTCGGCCGGCCCCACCCTGTCTGACGGTGACACAGACACTTAGCCGCCTGAGCGGCGCCGGTGCAAAATAGCATGCAGGGTGAGAAGGATCAGTACCGCCCTGACGATAATCACCGCCAGTCCTGGTGTATGATAATATTGTATATTATAGTGTAGCAGTAGTATAGTATTGTATTGACGTAATGACATGATGTGGAGATGAAATGATATTGCTGGAATACTAGGACTTACTCCACAAGGAGATCGAATGGGTCGGAGCGCTTTCAATATGTATTATACATATCGTCGTCAGCGAATCAATAACAGGGGTCGAATCGAGTCGGATATCGAAGAGTTGTACCTCGAAGAGTTGTAAGAGCTTCGGGTATCGAAGAGTTGTAAGAGCTTTGGGCAGGCTCTTCGATACCCGACTCGATTCGACCCCTGTTATTGATTCGCTGACGACGATATGTGTATTGAAAGCGCTCCGACCCATTCGATCTCTTTGTGGAGTAAGTCCTAGTATTCCAGCAATAGTATTGTATACTGTAGGAAATTATAGTGTAGCCATCTTGCTGGTTTTCGCTGTCACCACACCAGTTAGATGCATGCAATCGCCGCAGTTAGTCCCTCTGTCCTTCAGTCCCACACAGCCTCACTCCTTATACACAATGCAAGACACTCAATTGCATAGTCTCTCTATAGGAGTCACCCAGTTCGCTGCTGCACCCTCTCCCTCCCCTAAATGTAAAATACTTACTTCGATTGGAACTTTTCCACGTAACGCTCATAGATTATATCCAGAAGGCGCGTTCGGTCCGCTTTGGACAGCTCTCTCCCCTCGTTGATACTTCGCAGCAGCTGTCCATCGAAGCCTCGGTTAAGGTCGAGACGGAACATCTCCCTGAAGTAAAATATACAGTCGTTAGTGATAAGTGAAACCTTCATCAGTTGGGTTACGTCAAGAGGTCACACTTCGGTATGTTTGTGAAATTGGCATTATGAATGTTCATTCATCGCCAAAACCATCAAAACGCACCTTGCTGAGATGAAATGACACTTCAATAATATCTTAATTGATGGAAACAACTAAAAAAATGAGATAATCTAAATGAGGCAAAACAAAAATCGTTCTCATAAATCCCTGACCCTGAGAATATTTACCTGTGCCGCGTATCAGGTTCAGTCGGATCGTCAACATCGCTGCTCAGATCATCGCCTGCTCCCCGGCTGCTGGTAGCAGCAGGCTGCTCAACCGCAAGCGAGACAGCCGACTCGCCGCTGGAATGACAGAACGCGATTTTTATTAATAGATAGTTTCATATGTGATACAGTAAGCTAATGGCACCGATAACGTACCATATGCACTTGCAGGTGGAACTGTCCTCTGCCAGATTTCGGCACAGCACAAACACTGCCATTACGATCACTACGCCTATTCTGCGTTTTGTCGTGCCAACCTGGATGAATTTGATTTTGTTCTGGCAACACGAAAATGCATTGAAAGACCATTGCATTGCATTGGAATTACCTAGTGACTTACACAGTTGTTAACTTGTTACACATGTTTTGTTATAGCATGACATTATCTCTCTGCTATGAAAATTTTCAAATATTTTATATAGGAAAGAAGCATGCTGATTGCACACTGATCGCGAGACCTCGTCGAGAGCAGTCATACCTCGAGACCTCGCCATATCTCTTTGACCTGACCTGAACCGGTCTTTTTTGCCAAAAATTGCGCAAGGTTTGCCCCACGGGGTATTCGAAAACCCGGCGGCGCTACGCGCCGCCGTTTTTCGCGATTCCCGAAAAAAACCTCAGAGGGGTGGCACCCCCCCCCCTTCCACTGGCGAGAGCTAACTTTCGGTCTAAATTCCTACCAGTGAGCCGGGCGCGGGCAGTGCGGTCGAATGGTGGGTCCGTGGCGTCACGAAACAAGTTTAGCGGGCACCCCGGCCAAAAGCCACCTATTCAACCGTTCGGACAAAATTTCTGAATTTTTATTGGAAAACTTACCGCCAATGTCCCAAAATTTGTCTATTTGGTAGGGAAATGACATCCAAATGAAATTCATTTTCCACTCTCACCACCATTTTTAAGAACAATTTTCCACTCCCAAGTCCCAACCAAGAAAACATAGATTTTTTACCTATAGAAAGACAGTTGTGTGGATGCCCAGTTAGCATCAAACATTCTACACCCTAGAATAAAATGCATGCTTTTTGTCATTTCTCACTCCTTTTTTATCTAATCGAATCAGCTGCCCTCTTTTTGGTGGGTAATTTTCCCCTCTGACACCCAAGACAAAACTCAATTTTGGGACACTGCTTACCGCGGTGATGATCCCACAGAAGGAACGAGGACGGACGGAGGTTCGATGCTTCCATCGTCAGTTGGCTGGATCGTCAGGACGGGAACCGTACTTGCCGTGGAGATGGAGTCAAACAGGACAGTCATCGGCTGAACGAGCCTGACCTTGCCACCCGCTGGAAGCTCTTCAGCAGTTTCCGGGCGGACGTATTCTTCATACTCTTTGCAGTAGTACTCGATGGCACATGTCCCTGAGAGGCCAAACGCAGCCGCCGCCTTCGCCTGCAGTTCGCTTTTCCGTGAGACGCGTATCATCTTGTGCACGGACTCGAACGACACCAGGTATGCCATGGCCTGGGAAGAGATACAAACAAGCATACGCGAAGGCATATGTAAGTAGGACTTAGGAGATAAACAGCCATGAAGTGTGTGAAGAAATACACTGCCCGCCGTGCTGGAGGCGTCTCACAACATTTATTATCACATAGACTGAAATAAACTGAAAAATATAAATAGATCAACCCTCGCCGGCACAGGTGGCATGGGATGCAGCCCATCCCTTCGCTTTTCCGAAGAAAACTCGTGTTTCGTTTGGCAACGCACAACGTATTTGTGAAGAAAAAAATTAAACAAATGACCAAACAGCATTGACTCTTTTATCTTGTGACCATTGATCTTTGCAATAAAAGGCCATTGAAGCAATAGAAGCAGTGTATAGTCACTGCTGGTGCTTGCCGAGACACATTTTGTCATTACTGGCACAAACGCTGAACGAAAAATTGCAAATTGTTCAAAGGTCAACTACCTGGCTCTATGGGCCATCTATTGAATTTAGACAATACAATTGCCTGCTATTGTCAATATCATCCTTTCGCCACGTTCAAAACGCTCTATTTTACCAGCTCTAACACAATTCGGGGCCAAACGCGAAGAGACGCCAAACCCCTACCCTTCTGTGCCGTTAAGGACCGACAAACAACCTGTGCTGGCGAGGGCTAGATCAGCATAAAACAACAATGGAATTGAACGTTGTCTAAATTGCCGGACACAAAAATAGCAGTGTTCCTCGTAAATGTGTGGCCGAATGCCTGCAATCGTGTTCTCACTTAGCAATGCAATAGCACTAATTACAATATAAATCCAATATAAATACGCTTAGTCACTTCATTCCAGCCACTATGTAGCAATGTAGTGGCTGAATTATAGCATCCCAACACGCCTAAGGCCCAGTGTTGGGTTGAAATTCAGGCCTAGCGCCGCGTCAGATGAATAATTGTCAAATGAAGCACACTGGTTTAACTAAGTATTCACCTTTAGGTCATGCCAGTATTTCGTAGAACATGGCGCGGGACAGCGAACATGCAGCCACAGACTTCATAAAGCCCCAGAGGGCTTCGACCACTCAGGGCTCTGATGCTTTTCACTCCGTAGTTTGACGTACGTGACACCCGAAAAGCACCAACTGATCTGTCATATGACCATACGATGCGTCTCACGAGAAGTGAGTCCGAATCCTGCTTGCTGCAGATGGAGAGGACTTCAGCTAGTCCATCGGGAAGGACCACAGCTTCACCTGCATGGTATACCACTCCATCAACTTTCGCCTTCCTGTACAGACGTGTTCCCTCCTGAATCAGGTTTTTGCACTCCTCGGGAACCTGACCTCTGTATCTCAGCCTTTCGCTTGGAGAAGAACTACACATTTCTAGCTGTCTGGCAGTCACATGAACTCGTTGCCTGAGAGCTATGGAGCGACACAGATTCTTGCGGTTTCGAGAGTTGGAAATGGAGCGCTTCAGGATTTGGTGGAATGACTCAAAACGCATCGCCCAGAGGTGGCGTAATGGACCATGTTTCATTATTTGAGCGGGATAATGGATGAGGTAGTGGTGTTTGGGTGTGAGTTTGAGATTGGGAAAGCACTGCAGCAGCTGTGACAGGAACAGATGTATTTCATGGCGGAGGATTTCGATCTCACGAATTGACAGGGAAAACGACATGAGAATCTGCATGATGAAGATCAGCCGCAGAATCAGACCGAATCCTGCATTCTGTCCAAGCGAGGTCGCGGATGCGCCAGCATGAAGCAGCATCAATGGGAAGAGGCGTAAGAGCACCCACGCCTCGTTTGCGGTGGGCTTGGTGCGCTTCACATGAGGCCTCTTCCCTTGTCCTCCAACACTGACGAGTTTCCCGGGGTGGTTGGTATCCACAGCCGCGTACGGGAATGTGCGCATTGTTTCGTTCAGCGCCTGCCCAGAGACTATGCTGTGGGATAGCAAGTCTTCAAGCACCAGAGAGACCGTTGATGGTACCACCCCCTCCAGTATATCGTGCATAACGTCAGGTGGGAGAGAATCCATTGGATGAAACGACACCAAACCTTTGAACGGGCATGGCCCTCGAATCCCCAGAGATTTGCAGAGAGTTGCGTCATAGCCTTCCTCTTCCAGACGACGGATTCCAGACTCGTAACCATCGCGGGATCGAAGTTGGAAATCGCTTTCGTTTGTTTTGGTTCGTATATCGTCTCTTGTGCCATGGCAGTGGCGGCACATCATAGCACCGCCTGAAAAGCATTTCGTGAATCCTGCGATCGTGTGGACACCAAGATTGTCTCCAGTAACCACTGCCAGACGAATATGGAACGCATGTTCTCCTACAGCGATTCCACTTGCTTCCAGAACTAACAACTCTTGTACGAGAGGATTTAGAATCTCAGTCCACGTGTATTTCTCAAGAAGTTGTTCCTCGAACAGAAGCACACAAAAAATGTCATCCAATTTCCCTTGGGATCGAACGTTTCCAATGCTACAATAAATACCTCCGAGTGTCTGTTCTTTCGCCTTGTTCCCTAGGGGATTTCCTGCCTGGAATCCATCATAATACAGAACGAGGGAGAGCGTGTCATTCTCTACAGTGCGATGAGCTGTCCCATCTTGCAGCCCCTTCAGCTCATCTGGATCATCGGAGGGCGATAGAACATCTTCAGATGAAAGAGTTCTGATGCGGGAACTCAGCTGATCCTTCAGTGATATGAACTGATAAGAGTGTTCTTTGCCCTTCTCATCTTTGCCAAGAACAATGGTCTCCGGTTCAACAATATCAAATTCTTTCAGAGCTGTCGCTTCAAGATGATCATTACCCAACAGCTTCGCGCAGTTCTTCAGGCATGGTACGTCAGGTTCTGAGCATCCACTGCTTCCACGTTCTTCATGTTCTGTGCCTTTTCCCTCTTCATACTCTTTGATTGCACTAGTAGTAAATGAATGGACAAAATCTAGCACATCCCGGCATGAGCTTTCAATAACATTTTTGGCCCTCAGGCGAACAATCAAGGAAGCCAGCTCCTTACGGGAGTCATAAATTGGGCCTGTCTCACTCTCAGCTGCACTAGGATGCCTTGTATTATCTTCGTCAACAGACTCACTAGTCCTGGAGTCTGTGTCCACCACGTGTGATCTCGATGTCTCGGTATCTTCTGGAATATTATGGGTTTTCAAGTGCCTACTCCAGCCCGGAACAGATGTAAAAAAACGTTTGCAGAATGGACATACTATGCGAAAATAGGGATTTCCAGAATGTTGCCTCGCATGTTTTGAAGCGTCACGTTGAGTACCAAAATACAGAGAGCAATGGCAACAAGAGAATCTTATTTGGTCTTGTCTTGATGTACAGCCCTGAAAAAAACATTACAAATGAACAGAAGTTGGGCAAATAGGGCAGAGAATACGTACAGGATTTATTTGAAGAGGTCTGCACGGCTACACTTTCCTTCGGCCGTTCCGGCCCATATCCGTGGAGCCAATGTGTAGCCGCCCGGCCCGACAGCCATGCCTAAATCCGAACAGCCGCCTGCTGCCTGGCAGGGTTGTTACGAGCAGAAACCCAACCCACTGGTGTGTGTGTTTTTTTTTTTTTTTTTTTGGTGGGTAAGTAATTGAAAGCAAAAACCCAAGGTGGGTTTTTGCCCTAATTCGGCTCAGCTTCTAGGCAACGTAGCGAGACGTGCAAGGTGGCATTCAAAAGCTCGTTAAAAATCATTACGAAAGTACTTAAGTCATCTTTAGGTCAGGTCAAAACGAGGTTACCAGAGGTCACCGAAGAAAACAATGACCGTTTTGACTTTCTGAATTAACTTTTGTTCCAGAAAAGATCCAGGAACGATTCACACACCATTGTGCTTAGCTCGTCAAGGCACATCGAATGATATATAATATGACATTAAAAAGTCAAGTAAAAAGTTGGCCTTAGGTCAAGGTCATGACCTGATCCAAATAGGTCATGTTGCATATCAGTCGATCTGCATTGACGAGACAAAAACACTGGACGCTGTTTGGAGCTTCTATCTCTACCCAAACGAAAGTTATTGCAGAAAAACCGCTGATGACCTCAGGTGACCTCAGATGACGTAAGGAGCATCTTCCAAATGACAGGGGTGATTTGTTTCGGCGGAATCACCGACAGGGACCTGTAACACCATGCTTCTGGGCATTTTGAAGACATTGGATGACACTCAGAGGAAGTTGGATGTTTCCGCCGTTTTCTGGCAATCCGAAAAAAACGCAAGGTGTGTTCAAACCCCCTCCCCCCGGAACAGGGCGCGGGTTAATAAGCTCATTCACTCGATGTCAATGATGCTGTTAAGCATTTTTATATCAACAATTGATTGCTAGAACTGCTCGACAGTGCCATCGACGTTGGCAAAATGACCGGTGCAGCGCCATGGAAGTACTGCACTCGAGCGAGAGAATATATGTATATTGTGTAAATACATAGTGCGTAATAGGTACTACCTGTTTGAGGTTCACTCTAGAAACTAATGAAACAAACATCACAGTTCAAAGAAGTAAAGAATGAAAAAAAAATCAAAAACCCACCAATGCTAAAAAAAATACCCATCAAAAAGGTCCTGGATGACGCATCAATATTTTGACGTGAAGTGGGCGGGGCTGTCATAGGTACCATGGTTAACGATCAAAAGTGACTCACTTTTTTGAAGTACAAGCTCCAAGACACACTTCATTTTGTTTTTTTTTTCTTCAATTTTTCGGTCTCCAAAAACTACCAGAGCCATTGTCAAACATGGAGCCGGAGGACTCCATGGCAAATGAAAGCAAAAAAAAAAAAAAAACACAGAATCAGTAACTCAAAAACGGGAAAAATTGTGAAACAAAACAAAAACATGATAAATCAAAAACCGAAAACTCCAAAGTTGACCCAAAAGTTTGGATCAAGAAAATTGTGTGGAGTGGACGATTGCGCGTTGAATGGTAATATTGGAGTTGTCAACCAGGAAGCTTCTGTGGCACCCATCTACCTGAAATACAAAGCTGTCTGAAAAGTGAGTCAATATTTTGATCCTTAAAGGGACCTCCCACCTAAACATGGGGTTTGAGTTGGGATAGCCAAGTTGAGGACAATCTGGCAAAAAGGCAGAAAAAATTGTCTTGAACTCCCACAGTTCCATAGTTTAGGAGAAAACTCCATCTGATGCTTCAAAAAAAGACCTTAGCTAAGGTCCTATCTTCAACACGGAGCGACCGTTAGTGTGACGTCACCTCATTTAGTCATTCTGATTTAGATGGGCTTGTTCGTGGAAAATCAATTAAAACTTGGTCTGAGCTTTGCTGTGGTGCCTACAGATTAAAAAGAATCAGCTTTATGACAGTAATGTGGCCTGGGGAAGGGAGAATTTTAGGCTGTGACTCACATATTTGAAAGTTTGTGTTTGGAATATGGGAAGCCTGAGATGTTTAATGAAAAATAAATGCCAGAACCATGTTCCTGGGCATCCAATCTATAAAGTCGGGCACAATTTAACTGGTTTTAATAACATTTTAGAAGGTGGGAGGGTCCCTTTAACCAAGATGCCTATGACAAGCCCCCCCCCCCCCCACTTTGCATCAAAATATTGATTTGTCATCCAGGACCTTGGATGCATAAAAAATGACCATTTGCTCCCAGTGCCAGACAGCCAATTGAAAGTTGGCTGTCTGGATTTTGGCTGTGTCTGTGGGTGTTCCTGATTTTGCAATCAGGTACCCGAAGCCCTCAAACTCAAGCTTCTTACAGATATAGATTGTTACTCACTAGCGGATCCAGGGGGCAACGGGCCAAAATCCAGCAGTGGCGGGGCCAAAGTGGGATTTGACCCCTCCCTTTGCAAACCGAACCCAATGCTTTAGGTATATTGCTACATGTATAAGGCCCCTACTTTGGCCCGTTTTGGCCCCTCCCTTAGTCACTAGCTAGATCCGCCAATGTTGTTACTGGATATATTTCTTTGGCTCACCTAAACTCCTCATTAGGTACCCCACCAAATTACTTTAGCTGCTTTAGATGAGAAGGGAGTACGTACCTAATTTAGATTAACTTAGTAGGATTTTAGGTAAACAATGAGTAATAACTAACAAACCTGCTCTAGGTCAGGACACCTGCTCTACGACCTGCTGGTTCAGGGGCGTAGGAACTTGCTTTCAGCTGTGGGGGCAAAATTCGGTCTGCTAGTGCGCCAGTGATGAGAAAAGGTGTCCTACCTGCCCAAAAGGCTCCTTCATTAGACGGAAATGTGCTTTACTGAACGTAGGGACGCTGGCTCGCATCGCAAGGTGCAATGCCATGCCATTTTTGTCTCGAAATGCATCTTTTTACCGTGAAGTTATGGGGGCAATGCCCCACGGCTCTGCGGTTGGGGGGGGGCACGTGCCCCCCCCCCCTGTGGCTCCTACGCCCCTGTGCTGGTTGCTGAGATCCTGACAAGGCACGACTCGACAAGAACGAGAGGGCACAAGTGGAAGTTCAAGAAACGCAGGGTGCGGACACTCGTTCAGTGGAACATGCTGAGTGTGTGAGTAGTCAACAACTGGATCACACTCCCAGACTGAGACCATGTGTGTGCCGAAACCCTCAACCAGTTCAAGGCCCGACTAGACCGCCACTGGAAGACGGTCATGTACAACACTCCCTATCCCTTAGAGCCACACTAGTCCAACCAGCTAAGAGCTCGGTGAGAATAGGTCCACCAGGCCAAGTGGCCTTTGTTATCCCGATAACCATCCTGAATGCAGAAAATTATACATTCAAACAAGAAATGCACCCCCAACAATTCTCCGCCCTTGAAGGTAGGTATGAACATTCTGCACGTCTCACCTCAAATAATCCAAATCCATGTACTGATAAATTGAAATCTAAAATCCAATCCATACGTAGGCACATGAATTGGATTCAGTCAATTATAACCATTAAAATGGCTATTTAACTATTTCCTTCTGTGCTTTATCGTCCCTCATTGTCATTCACAACCATGAGGCATCACATTATCAATGGTGCACACAAAGCATTTGTGATGCGGAACTCTAGGATAGGCACATTAAACCATGCATTATGCAAATATTGTAATTATAAAATAGCAAGGAAAAGAACGGAGTAACATAGGAAATAAAATGGATAATTCACCAGTTATCATTATGACAGCGCCACATATGCCGACAGAAGCAGACAGCAGGACGTCTTGCTGCGTTTCTACCTTCCTCCACATCCTTATTCGCCTTCCGTAACTGCAAATGGCCAAATGCTTATTGTAAAGATGTATGCCTATCACCTTACCTCAGCCCTCTTCGAATCCATGCTGATGCAGCCCAGAACCGGCAATACCACGCGTCCGCCGCAACACACAAAATGCAGCAAAGATGGCGACAAGGCCAAATGTTTGTAATTTCTTACACCCGAGTAAAGTGACAAACAACCCGCCGCCGGCGGACGCGCGGGAAAATGATACGCGTTTCGCGAGCTGCATGATCAGCCCAAGGCGGTCGCGCGGGAAAAAATAACACGCATTCCAAGGTCCTACCATTTTATTGATGCCTGCCCTGATGATCAATTTGTGGGGGACTCGAAACCGGTGTTGATCATCTATAACGAGGTTCATGATGACACCCGGAGCACGTATTTTTCGTGGACCACAGTGTTAAGGCAAAGTGTATTATCCCAAACACTTACGTTTACCCATGCATAGTTGATCAGACTTAACAGATGATTCGTGATTCGGGTGTCATTTGATTCTTCACACTTAGGACAGGAGTTATTTTTCGGGAACAGGTGTAAAAATGTTTTCAGTGTATAAGGAGAGCTGACGCCCGATTACCACGTTTCACAACAGAGTCAATCATGTGATCGAAGAAGCTCAGCTTGCCGTCAATGATGACGTGTATATGTAGGTCTTTCACGCTAGTTACGGAGCGAGCGAAGCGAGCGGAGTCTTTCCTTAGATTAATGGAAATTTCTGAGTATGAGCGGCCGCCGGGCCGTGCGGACGCTTTTGCGAGGCTTATATCTCAGCAACCACTTGACCGATTTACACGCGGTAATTTTTGTAGGGTAGCTTCATTCCTTCTACCAAGTATTAGACTATTCACGATGCACGTGGGTGACCCCTTATGCACGTGCCACGTGCAAAGCGAAGAGGTGTCAGTTTTGTAACAGTTGCACCACAGGTCAGGTCAAGTCAAAGACGAAATGTTTCACCGTTCACGGGTCTTCTAGGGAATGCGCTATAACACCGAGGAAAACGCATTTTGTCGAGAATCAGCGATAGGGCGTCAGTTGCCTAGTACATATGTTGCTATTAGAGGTCACTGACAATACCAGGTCAGGTCACAGGTCAGGTCAACAAGTGTCAGCACATGAACCAAACTTTACTAAGGTTGTGCGATGCATGTTTTATGGCCAATTTTTCATTTCCAACTCAATGGTGTTGGTCATAAAACCATCAGGTACGGCTTAGGTCACTTTCTGAAGAAGTCCAGGTCAAGGTCAGGTCAAAAAAGGACAAATTTTAAAGTTGATAGTTTTGCATAAAATGGGTATAGATTCGATGCAGCTCGTCACGGGGAGTCTAATGGTGGCCTTTGTTTTGCGCTACGTGGTCTGGAATTGCTAGAAATTGAGTTTGAAAATTTGACGTCATCAATTTTGAACAGTTGTTTTCGCTATAACCCTCGTCCTGGCAGGGGGTGGGGGGTCGATGCGACCCCCCGTAAGGTTTTTCGAAGATAGCGTAAAAACGACGGCGCGCAGCACCGCCAAATTTGGCACAGCCTATGGGGCAACCTTTTTACATATGACCTGAAAATTTCAGGTCCCAAGGTCAGAAAAACCGGTCATGCTCAAATTTCAATTTTCTTTTTGCACCTGTCCAACTCACAGTTTTTGACTGATTTCCTTCAAACTTTCAGGGTGTGCTAATTTCACCGAGTTGTATAACATATAGTTCGGTTTTTTATGTCACTGACGTGAGGTCAGTTAGAGGTCATTACGTCGTAATGTTAAGCCTATGGGAAAATAATAAATTCGGAAAATACTGGAGATATGCGCTTCGTTCTATCACTTTTATGCTTTGCAATCACAGTACTTAACAGCAGGTTACTTGGTGCTTCTTTGTTTGGTGCACTTATCGATGGGTCAGGTCAAATGAGGTCAACTGAGGTCAAATGACGTTTTTGCCAATATCTTGGCACATAATGACGCTAGAGCTTAAAAAATTGTGTCATTGTGTTCCTTGTGATCAGCCAAATCGAATGATATGCGATATGATGCAATTTGGTTAATTTGAACTTAATTAATTAATTAAAGTTTACTTAACATTTAAGAAAACTTTAAGTACACTTAAGCAAGCTAAAAAGTATACCATTCGACGCGCCTTGACGTGTTGAGTTCACTGATGCTTTTCTTTTTGCTCTATCTTAATTAGATCAAAAGTTATAAGCGAAAAACATTTGACCCGTTTTTAGCGAAATTTTTACATTTATACCCCCAAAAACCCCCCTAAATATTGACCTAGAGCAACCAAATTTGCAAAGGGGCGAGAACTCCAGGGAGCGCCCACCTACCTACCAAATTTGGTGTTTCTAGGTGCCATAGGAGCCAATCGCGAGGGGGGTCGCATCGACCCCCCTGCCGTCGATGCCGTCCGGAAGAGAGTGTTATGAAAAATGTCCTGCCAGGGCGAGGGATAACTTGGCCAAAAAGAGAGATATCGATCTAAAATTTGGCATGTGAATAGAAGTCGGTAAGGACTTTCACAAATATTCCATTTTTTTTCGAATATCAAAAGACTTTTTGGATTTTTCGGCTATTATATTCAAAAAATCTATTTTTTGTTTTTTGGGGTCCAAATCTAGAAATGTCAAAAAATCCGAGATAGCAGTTTTGTAGCCCTGTCAATTCTACAGCTTTAATGTCTTATCATTTTTCTGTATTTCCAAAGCTATAGGCCTGACAGCTCTCCCCGCGAAACCCTTTTTTGGGTCGAAAACGGCAGAACATAACGTCACTCTGACGTCATTTCCGGCCAACCTATCATAGCCTTTGGAAGTTTTTGGTCACAATGTGTAACATGGATGTCCGGAAGAGTACTGAAAGTTTGGTGACGATCGGCGCAGCGGTTCTGGAGATATATCGAAAAGTATGGGGGGGGGCAAAGAATAGCCCCCCCCCCCCCCACCAGGGCGTGGGTTTAAGTCCAATTTCAGGTGTTTGACCTGATCTTGACCCGACTCCTGCGCTCTCTAAATTCGGCTTTAAAGTACTTATTCGACGTGTCTCGTAGCGTTCTTTCCTTTGCCGCCTCGCGCGTTGCGCTGCGCCTATTGGTTATGAAGTTATCGGCTGGGGCGTTTAACGCCCCCTCCCCCAGCAACCGGTGGGTAGCGAAATAGGGTAGGGTGGGGTAATTTGAACATGTGGGGCAATTTGAACATAGTGTGAATAACACGAAATTACGGAAAATCCATAACTGGCATGACAATAAGACCAATGAGAGAAATTATCGTAACTAAAAGGGCTATCATATGAACGGGGTTTAAAGTTTCAGGGAATGAAGATGTTGACACACAGTATAAAAAATCAATTTCGCAAGGAAAAACGCCTAACAACACATTATTGCAACTTCATTGCAGGGCAAAATCTTGCATTGCTAGCGCCTAACACGCAACGGCTTTTGTTGAACAATGACCTAATCAGTGCCTTCAATCCAAGAAATTTGCTTTTAAACCCTGTTTTCAAAAATGGCAAAATAACTTTTAGCGTGGGGTAATTTGAACATAGTGTGAGAATTTCAATGAAGACAGGGATAGCTCCGAAAAAAACAACGCTCCCAGTTTTTTTTTTTTGCCAATATTTTCGACCCAAAGCAGTAGCAGATAAGTGATGCCAGTTTTAGAATATTTACGTCTAATATCCGTCTAATGTCCGGCATTTTCGTTGATTTTCCGTCCAAAAATGTTAAAGTCAACTATTTGTCCAAATATATCCGAACATTATGCAGCTATCAACACTCAAAACCGTCATTTATATTGCTTATCATGTAATTTTACCAGCCGTAAAGTGTTCATTATATTGAGAGCTTAAAAAGCTTTCCATTCGCCAATCAATGCTACGCACGATTACTTGATAAAAATGCTTAAAGGTAGTGTGCCACCTTTGAAAGATTTCCCATTTTATTTTTCCTAGGATAAGAAGCTTCTGTTTTTACCTAATATCGCAAAAAAAATCAAAAATGGGCCTGGAATAGTGCCTTTTTCGCCTAAAAGTTTATCGGTTTTTAGATATGTATAACAACTGTAGTGGGCTCACCTGCAAACAGGCGTCGGGCAACAATCGCGAATGCGGCGCACTTGTGACAATAAGCAAAGGTCATTATAGTGTTACGACCATACGACGTACGGGAATGAGTTATCAGCTGTCTAATCGTAGACAACACAATGTCGAGCCTTAAACTGTAAGCCCGTATTGGTATTATTTCTTTTATTTGGCTGTCGAACATTATTTATGGTTTGAAATATGATATTATGTAAAATAATTGATATGAAAAAGCCGTCTTATAAGTTATGACCCCATTTCATCACACGCAAGTGGCAGAAATGACAATGATCAGCTGACGCATTTTTCTTGGCCGAAGTCAGAGCGCGCGGCCCGACGCACCACGCGTATTTGGAAATTCCGACCTCGACGAGCATCAGAAGCCACCTAACAGGCGTGTTCGAAACCGCAGGAGATGATGATGAACGGGTTTATCGAAACTTGATTGGATGAGCATATCGGTAATAGCGATTTCAGTGTGTGCATTTATTGTTCATAGTGGTGTGAAATGTGGTTGGGGTACGACCGACAACCCGTCGGGGCGAATTTCGCACTGGGGTACTCAAAATTTGAAGAATTTAAGACGTTTCCATGAGTTTTGAAGGTATGGATAAGTTCTAAAAATCCGGTTCTCTTTATCTGGGCCATTAACTCCATACGGTCCAAGAAAGCTGGCACACTACCTTTAAGTGTGGCGGGCCATCGTCCAATGTTGTCCAGATTACTATACCTTTGTGCAATCAATTCCGAATTGGACATTATAAAGAATCGGAAATCCGAATGTCCAGGTTCCGATTGGCACCACTATAACAGATGAAGTAAGGTTTGGTAGAGTTTTTATCGAACGGAGATGATAAACGTTCTGTTAATTGAAGAGAGGCGAATTCTGTCAACTGACCGGTGTGCAGCGTGCAGATATTGATACTCTGCAACTGTTATTTTTGTTGTTGTGTTGATTTTTCAAATGAAGGTATGTTTAGAATTGCTCTGCCTATTCGTTTATGGGTCAAACAACATCGGTGCTGGCGAGACTATCGTTTTTATGGCAGGTAAAGGCAATATGTTCAAATTACCCCACGGTGGGGCAATTTGAACACACCGTGACTTGGTGGAGAAGTGATGCTATGCTATTCAAGGTATGCTCGGCTCGTCCAAAAATGAGGTTTGCATGGTGAAAGTAAGTGATACATGCGCTACTGAAACAGTTTTTCTTCATCCAGGGTTGAGCTGGAATTTGGTACAATGGAGAAGACGTAAAAATATGTTCAAATTACCCCACACTACCCTACCCAAGCAACTGCCGGGTTTAGATGGAGAGAAACACATCTAACTACACATAGTTGTGTTTCATGCTGCACACAAACGACGTAGAAAAACATAGCTCTACAATTCTACATCAGTCTTCACGGATTGGTATGTAACTCCACACCACCAAAATCATATTGCACACATCGCACGATACAATTCTACTGTAGCGATCTAGCAATACTCCACCTTTGCAACACGAGTCCACGACAATACCTTTATGACAACTTCCTCATTCTATCTTTCTCCCTCTCCCTCCTCTCTCTCTCTCTCTCTCTCTCTCTCTCTCTCTCTCTCTCTCTCTCTCTCTCTCTCTCTCTCTCTCTCTCTCTCTCTCTCTCCCTCTTGCTCTCTCTCTTCCTCTCCCTCTCACTCTCTCTCTTTCTCTCCCTCTCTCTCTCTCTCTCTCTCTCTCTCTCTCTCTCTCTCTCTCTCTCTCTCTCTCTCTCTCTTTCACCCTTTCTCAAGCCACAACAATCGAAAACCTCTTTCTACGCACATTAAGCGCATCAAATTATTCGCATGTCATGTATTATGATTCACCAGGTATCCGTCACTTACAAAAGACAGTAGGATTGCAGGGACTAGTAACACAGAGCACATCCAACTCCACACACCGCTTCGGATGAGGACAGGTGGTAGTGGCGCAGCTGGGGCCCTTTTGTCTGCGGACTGGCGGCGGCCTCTGCGTCTGTGCTCCCAGGTTCTGCAGTGGAGTTTGTGCCTGAGCCGCTAGATTCTGCAAGGGAGTTTGTGGCTGAGCCGCCAGACTCTGCGATGGCGTTTGTCTTTGAGCTGCTAGATTCTGCGATGGCGTTTGGCTTTGAGCCGCTAGATTCTGCGAGGGAAATTGGCTCTGAGCCGCTAGATTCTGCGATGGCGTTTGTGGCTGAGCCGCCAGACTCTGAGAGGGAAATTGGCTCTGAGCCGCTAGATTCTGCGATGGCGTTTGGCTTTGAGCCGCTAGATTCTGCGATGGCGTTTGTGGCTGAGCCGCCAGACTCTGAGAGGGAAATTGGCTCTGAGCCGCTAGATTCTGCGAGGGATTTTGGCTTTGAGCCGCCAATCCTGGAGGAAGCTCCTGCAGTCGAGCTGAGAGAGCTGGTGTCTGTCCACCATGCTGAGCTGGCAGAGACGACTGTGATCTCAGCGGATGATTCAGCAGGGATGGCTGTGATCCCTGTGGATTATTCAGCAGGGATACCTGTGGATTATTCAGCACGGGCGACTGTGATCCCTGTGGATGATTCAGCAGGGACGGCTGTGATCCCTGTGGATTATTCAGCAGGGATGGCTGTGATCCCTGCTGATTATTCAGCACGGGCGACTGTGCTCCCTGTGGATTATTCAGCAGAGACGACTGTGATCCCTGTGGATTATTCAGCAGGGACGGCTGTGATCCCTGTGGATGATTCAGCAGGGATGGCTGTGATCCCTGTGGATTATTCAGAGCGGGTGACTGTGATCCCTGTGGATTATTCAGCAGGGACGGCTGTGATCCCTGTGGATTATTCAGAACGGGTGACTGTGATCCCTGTGGATTATTCAGCAGAGACGACTGTGATCCCTGCAGTTGGCCCACGGTGGACTGCTGTGGGCCCTGCAGTTGATTAGAGGGAGACAACTGGGGCTCCCGTAATTGATTAAGAGGTGGTTGTTGGCCTTGAAGTTGATTTAGTTGGAGTCCCTGCTGTTGACTCGACGGAGACAGCTGGTTTCCGTGCAGTTGATTAAACAGTTGAGGCTCCTGTATTTGGTTCAGTTGGTTCAGTTGGTTCAGCTGCGACCCATGCAGTTGATTCAAGAGAGACTGTTGGCCTTGCAGTTGATTCAGCTGATGTCCGTGCAGTTGATTCAGAAGGGACTGCTGAGATTGCTGCAGACGATTCAGCAGTGTCAGCTGCGAGCCCTGCCAGTCGTTGATCAGGGACTGCAGGTGGCCGCGGAGCTGGCTGGGCAGGGCGGCCGGGGTCAGGTGGGAGTGTTCGCAGGCGGGCCGCCACAGACGGAGCCGACACCGGCCCGGTGGGGCGCACAGTTGTCCGCCGCACAGCAGGCCGCCACCCGGCGCCACCGGCACACCTGCGGCGGTGACCAGACGGTCAGGGGTGGTCTGCCACTGACCACAGCGCTACAGGGAGGTCAAAGAGCACGGAAAATGGAGGGTTGATTAAACAAATGCGAAGTTAATTTTTTCAAACTGATGTCAGAATCTCGACACACTAGGTCGAATGCACACAAAAATATATAATTCATACATTTACGGTATATTTGTATGAGTACCAACAACATGTAGGTTTCATATTAGCTTTAAATGACTTCTACAAAATATTTTTGGAAGTGTTTACCAGCATAAAAGCAATGTCAATCACACACAGCAATGTTCCTGCAGTTCACCTTGTCCCAGCGTGTTCCTGAGGCAGAGTGCCAGCGCCAGCGCCAGCAGCAGCTGCGTGCGCACAGCGAGGGTGAGCGCCATGGTGGCCACTGGCGGTGACTCCACACGTTCCAGCCTTAAATACGTCCAGCACTGGATGACAATGGGACCACATGTATACCATGTGGCAACGTCATTCGGCTACAAGGCGAAGATATGTAAACTCCAGCCTGTCCAATATCCTGCGGGGAAGCCCCACTTGGTCCCGAAGGACCTTACACTGCGTCCAACCCCTTACTCAGCAGTGTGCAATTCAGGAAGCAGTTTGTGATGTTCGCAGAACATGTAACGCCACTACATCACGGTGTATATAATGATGTATTTAATTTTCATGTTAACAAGCGCCTACATACAATTGTCTTGGACTTGAGTTTTAATTGAGAGAGCTCTTCATATTTCTTTCCTGCATGCATGCAAAGAGAAAAAATAATAGTGGATGATGGAGAAGGATAAGGGCATCGGTGGATCCAGCTCCGTGGTATTAGGCGCTGTATGGAGAAGTAGAGGAGAGTGGGGCTATGCGTTACACTTTTTGGTTTTCTGCACTTAGCAGCCAAGCTATTCAATGACTAACTGTACCAAATTTGGTTACACGCTAGCTGAATGAATTTGAAAAGCAAATGCAAACCTTTACGACTATTCACTTTTATGTAATGCCTGGTTCCGACTACGGTCACTTCTGGCCCAATCAGGCCAGATCAGGCCCAATCATCCCCAAAAAGGCCGGAAAAGGCGTTCGGCCTGACAGCATGCAAGTGCGAACCGGAGCGCCTGATCCGGCCTGATCCGGCGTGATCGACCTTCAGGCCGGATCAGGCCGAAGTTAACTTTATGCTGATTTGGCCTGACGCTGCGCCCGCCATTTTGAATTCGCATTGGCGCATTTGCGACGTCGCACTGCGTGGTATTCGAAATCGTGCCCCCTTTGACACTCTGCAAAATAAAAAACCGATTTATATAAATGCAAAAAAACAGACCCAGTATGAATTAAGCACTAGACGTTCCGCATGATTCGTTTTTAGTTGATTTTTATGGTAGCCTTATTTGTGTGATTTCAGACATTGAAGGATGAAAAAGTCCCATTTGCATTGTTACAATTCGTTTAAACTTTGATCTCGAAAAGTCTCACATTATTTCAACCAAATTAGCGTTTTTGTAAAATTAATTCCAATATAGCAGCAATTGATGACAATAATGTGCTACTGATCAATATTGCCGCAAGATAACCATTCCGGCTTACGAGAAATCAATGGGGCTATGGTAAAAGACCCAGGTTCAACTCAGCCTTTACAGCCGCCTGACCTGTCGAGCATAAGAAATCCAGCTCGTCCACCTTCCCCGTCTGGGCCCACAGGCCTGGAGACCGAGTTTATAGCAGCAACAGATGGCCACACCTGATATGAGGCATGAGCCGCTCCAGCAAACATCAGGGATGGATGAAACTTGAAAGTAAACTTCTGGAAGTTTTGCTCGAGGACACCCGATTTCCGTCTCCCTCGATGCCACAAACCTCTGCCGAGCTGTTGCGGTGTCTTCTAGTGGTAACTAAAGTCATCGTCGCCATCACCGAACAGGCTCCCGCTACCGCTACCAAATTCGACACTAGCCGTTTTCACGACGGGCTTTCCGGCGAATGCACCTAATTTGACCAAATCTCCACCTAATTTTTTACCGCAAATATACCCCACGTTCCGCCGCCTATACGGTACCTTGACGTTCAATAACTACAGAAGTTATGAAAGGCATGACCGAGCGATGCGTTTTGTGCGTTCTTTATGTCAATGAGTTTTCTGAGCCCTTCGTCTTTCATGGAGGGTTTTTTGAAGCTATTAGAACAAGACAACCAGTACAGCAACGGCTATGCACTTGTTGCGCCCTGCCACCTCCTTGTATGCCATGTGAAGGACACCCCGTAGCACTAACCAGTATAGCGCCTTTTGGGGCGACTAACGGAGCGAGCGAGGGGGTGAGTCTTGCACGTGCGAAATTTCGAGGGGGTACCTCCAACTGACTTGTGCACGGCACCCTACTGACCGGTTTCTAGCGATGTGCCAAATTTGAGCACAATCGGCCCAGCCGTTCTCAAGATCTGGGAGCGGCACCCTGCACGTGCGCACGTGCTAAATGGGTCCCAACTGACTTGTGCACGGCACCCTACTAACTGGTCCCTAACCGTGTACCAAATTTGAGCGCCATCGGTCCAGCCGTTCTCGAGATCTGGAAACGACCCCTGCACGTGCGCACGTGCAGCAGCACCCCAACTCTGGCACATGGACATGTATTGCCTAGTGGGTGCCTACCTACATGCCAACTTTCAGCGCAATCGGCCAAGTAGTTACCGAGATATTGCAACAATTGCAAAAGTGACACCTCTTCGTTTTGCACGTGGCACGTGCATAAGGGGTCACCCACATGCATCGGGAATAGTCCAATACTTGGTAGAAGGAATGAAGCTACCCTACAAAAATTACCGCGTGTAAATCGGTCAAGTGGTTGCTGAGATATAAGCGTCGCAAAACCGTGACCACGGGCGGCCGGCCGGCCGGCCGCTCATACTCAGAAATTTCCGTTAATCTAAGGAAAGACTCCGCTCGCTTCGCTCGCTCCGTAATTAAGTGCCCATCTGGTGCAGCCTATGCCTTAGTAGGTAAAACGCATCGACCGTCACCCGACGGAGGGCTGCCAGAGCTGTGACGGAACACCGACTGCTCCGCCGGAGCTACTCGTGTGCTACCGCATTATGTGGAGCGTAGGGGACATCCCGCACCACTGCTCAAGTGCCTAAAGTGCTTATTAACCCGCGCCCCGCTGGGCTATTCAGCCATACGCGCCCTGCTGGGGGGAGGGGGGCAGATTCTGCCCCCCCCCCCTGTCTAACTTCCGAACCGATGGTCGTAGAAAGACGGGGAAAACGGCAATCGAAAGCTCTCAACAAGGCGGATCTTAAGAGCCCAAATTTCTTTGCTTAAGTAGGTCAGAGGTCAGGTCAAGGTCAGGTCAAGGGTACAAAATGCAAGTTTCTACAGTATCGGCCTTGCACCGTAGTTGCCGAAGAATGGACTGAAACTGATTGCCCAAAACGTGTTCTTAGACTACCAAGACAATATTCGTTGCACACAATGTCATTCAAAGGTCAAGGTCAAGGTCAGGTCAGGTCAGGTGAGGTCACCAAAAACAAAATATAGAAAAGGGCATGTGCGACACATGCTTTATGGGTCATTTTACTCATAGAATTCAATAGGCACACTCAATAAGTGATATGGACCACCTCTGGATGAATTTCAGGTCGAGGTCAGGTCAAGGTCAGGTCAAGTGAGGTCAAATTTTGAAGTTGGTTGTTAAGGCCTAAAAAGGTGTCTATCCGATGCAGTTTTTCACGGCGAATCGAATGGTGCTATTTTTGTTTCCGTACGAGGTCTAGAACTTCCAAAAAAAATCATTTTTCAAAAAAATTGTGTGTCGTGACGTAATAAAATTTTGAATAACTCCCACATTTTTGAACCGATTCTTCTAAAAATTGGTATGTAGGTGCACATAGACCACTTCTTTGACATATATTCCGGTTTTTTCGATAAACTCAAAAATTTGGATTTATAAATATTTTCCCAAAAAAGTCAGTTTTTTTTGAAAAAATTTTGGCCAAAATCCAAAATTTTCAAAAAACCGAGATAGCCATTTGATAGACAAAGTAGAATCACGTATAACCTTTTTTGTTACGTCTTGATTCCTTTAAAAATGAAGATGTTAGCGGCGTTTGAAATTTTGCCGTTTTTGAGGCGAAAATGGCGAACATGACGTCACTAAAACGTCAATTTCTCAAAAATTTTCCGACGGATTTCGCTCAAATTTTCAGGGAACGTGTCAAATTGATGTATGATAAGGTACTGAAAGTTTGACGTCGCTGGCGTAACGCGTTTAGAAGTTATTGGCGAAAAACGGGAGGGGGGGCAGATTCTGCCCCCCCAGCGGGGCGCGGGTTAAGTGCTCATTTGGGCGTGCATCATCGATCAGGCCCTGGACGACAACGGCGTCATACGGCGTACACAGGTCTATGATCAGGTCAAAGCAAAATTGCCAACACTTAGGCAATCATGCTCACACTTTGGGCTCAGGACGTCGCTTGAAAAGTCACGTCGAGCTCATTTTCGGTTCACAGACTCAAATCAGACTCAAATATGCATGTTACTTGGTATATTTGGGGTCAAAGCTAAGTCAGGCTAGGTCGCAAATGGCGAGAGAAATTTTAAGACACTATGTAGGTCACGTGATGCATGTTGTATGGCTCATTTCAGCGTTTATATTTCAATGGGCGAGAGGACATCTGTAACCGCCATACACTAATTATCGCGATAAGTTACAATTACACATTCTGAGCTCTTGTATCGGTTCTTTCCAGGGCTGCTGCACGTCACACACTGCGTACGTCAGAACGGAAGGTGCAGCTATGTAGAAACACAGCGTGCTGCAGGTGGGCAGGGCGCTCTAATGCAGAGCCTCGTAGTCTCCACACAGCGGCTAGGGAACGGACAGCTGATAGCGGCACAGCCGGCTCCCTGCGGCGGGAACTGCGGTGGCTGCGACGGGAACTGCGGCGGCTGCGACGGGAACGTCGGAAACGAAGGCGGCCTCGCACGCTCGCAGACGTGCCGGCCCAGGCGGAAGACGCACTGGCTGTTCGGTGGGCACTGCCGGCCACCGCAGAAGACCCCACTGCCCGGGAAGCCAGTACTTGCTCCTGTGGTGACGGAACAGAAAGTGAGCACTTGTTGGGGGGGGGGGGGGGGCGGCAATATCGCGAGATTTGCCATGTGAGCGGGCCCTGTGCAACGTTCAACTGTGTTTAGTGAGTAAAACGGGCCTCTATAATTTTTCTAAGCAACTATCTTGGAGTTTAAAAACATTATTATATTCGCGCAAGATAAATCAAAAGCGATAAAACAATTCGTCAAAATTAAAGTCAGTTAGATAACATTCTGGGATCTCGACAGAAGACTTATGAAATTATAGGCATTGAGTTGAGCGTTATCCGGAAAATCGCGTGAACTCTGAGCCAAAACAACCCAAATGCTGCTGTAGTATTCGTATTACCAGTTTCACACGTTTTATCCAACAATGAATAACAGGGACCAGCTCACACAATATGCACATCGCACACTTTATTTATTTTTTAGAAGAACTGGTAAAATTCTAAACAGCGTGACCCACCTTGGCCTGTGACGACACAGACGCAGGCCGTCAGCAGCAGTAATAGCGGACACATTAGGGTGAAACAGGACGCCATGGTGGCAACTGAAAACCAGTCTGCACACGCTGAGATTAAATACGCGCTGCGGCTAGACAGGTGGATATTGTGGCGCAGGGAACAAGATGCTGCTCGCACGTAGCTCCGTGGAAAAGAGGCGTCAACTCTGGAATTTCCATCGCTGCAAGCGCTGGGAAAGCCCATCCGCAGTATGCTGGAACCACAACTGCGCACCTACTTCGCAGCGAGCCGCCAGCTCAGTTTTGTATGTGGTGCAGGTATGGTGTGATGTTCGTGTGTCAGCTCTTGTAGCCTCTTTATAGCCTACCCTTTTTAAGCTGTATCGTTTCGTTTGGTAATGTATCATCAAAATACTGCGGCAACAATCGGAGGGTCTATGAGAAAAATGGTTCAGGAGACCTGCGAAAGACTCACTTGCACTGTAACAAACAGAAGTTTACAGTTGCCCTTGCCGGCTCTGAGTTCTTACCCTACCTGCCTACCTTCTGTCAGATCGCTGTTACTCCATTTATATAGATCTAGCATTGTACAGCATTCAGGAATATAGCATATGGTCACACCAGGTCTCGTCATACTGCGCCATTCTGTGTCACTGTGCTATAGGACTGAGTCATGGTGGCGCCTTCAGGATAACTTTGGAGGTCGTGATTCATGTTAAATCAGGAAATGCGAGCAACTGTATTACAACTAGGTACGAAGTTTGCATCAAATCACGCACGAAAACATACAAAATAAACATATAGCGCAGTAGACGACAGCCCTTTAGTGTGGCAGACTCGCATTTTTAACTGTTTTTTTTTTTTTATTTAACCCGCGCATGACTGGAGGGGGGGGGGGCTCTACAAAGCCCCCTCCCATTTTTCTGCAATGTCTCCTAAATCACTTGATTTATTAACACGAAACTTGCAGTACCTTCACAGGCATCAATTTGACACCCTGTATTCACATTACAACAATCTAGCTACCACAGGTCGGCCGGAAATGAAGTCAGAGTGACGTCGTGTCGGCCGATTTTGATGTAAAACATTGAGCTACAGTAATCGCTCTCAAAAGCTCAGTTTTTTAAGCTAGATCCAATTTCTTTACATGAGTAGACTGAGAATACACGTGGCTATCAAACGGCGATCTTGATTTTTTTTCAAACCTTTGAAGATTTCGAAAAATATTTATATTCAATTACAAAAATATATTTTTTTTCACAAGTATCTTTGACTTCTAAAAAACGGAACATATCTTATAGCACACCTACAGATGAACTACTCAAGAAAGTTTCAGTCCAATATCTTCAAAAATGGTTGAGTTATACGCATTATCCCGCGACCTGGTGGGGGGGCTATTTTTTGCCCCCCCTCCAGACTTTTCGATATATCTCCAGAACCGCTGCGCCGATCGTCACCAAACTTTCAGTACCCTCCCGGACATCAATTTTACATATTGTGACCAAAAATTTTTCCAAAGGCTATGATAGGTTGGCCGGAAATGACGTCAGAGTGACGTCATGTTCTGCCGTTTTCGACCCAAAAAAGGGTTTCGCGGGAAGAGCTGTCAGGCCTATAGCTTTGCAAATACAGAAAAATGATAAAGACATAAAAGCTGTAGATTGAAAAGGGCTACAAAACTGCTATCTCGGATTTTTGAAATTTTTGGATTTTGACCCCCAAAAATCAAAAAATAGATTTTTTGGATATAATTATCGAAAAATCCAAAAAGTTTTTCGAATTTCGCAAAAACCGGAATATATGTAATAGTACTTACCGCCTTCCATCCACATACCAAATTTGAGATTAATACCTCTTTTTTTGGCGAAGTTATAGCGTAAAAACTGTTCAAAATTGATGACGTCAAATTTTCAAACTCAATTTTTAGCAATTCTAGACCCCGTAGCGCAAAACAAAGACCACCATTAGACTCCCCGTGACGAGCTGCATCGAATCAATACCCATTTTATGCAAAACTATCAACTTTAAAATTTGACCATTTTTGGCCTGACCTTGACCTGACCTTGACGTGAACTTCACCAGAAAGTGACCTAAGCCGTACCTGATAGTCTTATAACCAACACCATGGAGTTGGGAATGAAAAATTGGCCATAAAACATGCATCACACAACCTTAGTAAAGTTGGGCTCATGTGACCTGACCTGTGACCCTTGGTGACCTGACCTGTGACCTGACCTGGTATTGCCAGTGACCTCTAATAGCAACATATCTACTAGGCAACTGACGCCCTACCGCTGATTCTCGACAAAATGTGTTTTCCTCGGTGTTATAGCGCATTCCCTAGAAGACCCGTGAACGGTGAAACATTTCATCTTTGACCTGACCTGTGACGTCATCGGTGACCCTGAGGTCAATGAAATTTGGTTTCCTTCGACAAATTTGACAGGCCTTTCGAACGCCGTTTGAATTTTGCGGATCCGTCCAGTAGTTTCGGAGATACGAGGGGGGGGGCAAAAAATAGCCCCCCCCCCACCAGGTCGCGTTATAAACAGACCCCACCAGGGCGCGGGTTATAGGTAGTCAAAATTTCACAACTCAAGATTTTTTAAAGCCCATTTTCAGTACGTTTATGACATTGTAGAGTAATATAAATGGCACCATCGTGTTCCTGAGCTCAAACCGCCTCTCATAAACACCTTTTTTTAATTTCATCTTCAAAATTTGATTTTTTTACCGTGACCTGACCTTGAAGCTAAATGCATCTGAAAGTGACCTCAAATAACTCAGACGATACTGTTTTCGAAATCTATGAGTGAAATAAACCATAAAACATATGTCACGCGACCGATACATGATATACAATTTTTTCGTGACCTAGGATGACCTGGCCTTGACCTGAAAAATTCAAAGTAAAAGTTTGATACCCTCAGGGTATCTAAGGCATATATCAAGGAGTGCCTAAACCAAACATAAGCCTGATCGGACTTGTAAGCCGGCGGCCAGAGCCTGAATTGTGAACAAACCAAAATGCTGATGATTGTTTAATTTGACCTGGCCTGTGACGTCATCGGTGACCTTGAGATAAACAAAATTAGGTTTCACCCGACATTTTTTGCAGGGCTATCAGACGCCGTTTGAGTATTGACGATCGGCCCAGTACTTTCGGAGATAGGAGGGGGCCCCTCAGTCACTCGCGTTATGGAAAATACCGTGTTCGGCGCGTGCTCGATCCCGGTGCAATATTTCGGTATCCGGAGCCCAAGGGGCAACGGGAAACCACCATTGTGTAGAATTTTGAGTAGGCTATGGAATGAAAAATTTTATTACGAATTCACAATGGTGATTGAAAAGCGAATGAACAATTACACAATCAGCCAGCAGAGAAGAAACGCACATTAACATTGCTTTAGTGGTCTCACAGCATGATAGCGGGATAATCAATTCGCGACACTACGAATGTCCGACAACGTGACATAAAAAAAATCCACACTGGCAACGCACAAAGTATCTAACACACAACAGAGATCCAAAAATGCTCACACCTAAACCACACCTAATTCTCCTCCCCAGCGGCCTCAAATGCACAACTCAAATGCACAACGAAGCCCCAATTAAAGGGACACTCCCACCTTAACATTAGTTTTGAGTTGAGATAGCCAAATTGGTGGCCATGGCCTGCAAATACCGGTTTGGGCACTCACAACATCGACAAATGCTTTAATTCGGAGATATGGAATTTCAAACTTGCAGTTTTCGGATTCTAAGGGGCTAGTGCATTGGTATGCCCCCTTAGAATTTGTGACGTCAGCGGAGATCTAACGATTTTTAAATCTTTTACTAAAACGTTTGGTAGCACGCGGTGGTATATGCTGCTTTGCGCGCAACAAATGCCGCACTTTCAAATAAAGTCGCTAGGAACAGCGGAGATTCCAAAAAGTAAACAAAAGTAAAAGTCTAATATCTTGAAAACCGGTGAATATTTTTCGATGAAATTTGGTAGATATTCGTTTTCGCTCTTTCTGAACCGAGCGACATCACTTTCGTGCCAATTCATTAACTTTTTTGAAGGTGGGAGGGTCCCTTTAACAACTCTCGTAAGGATATCAATCCCAGATGCACATTGCACATGTGATCAGCAGGTCGACCGCCACACAGCCAAGACATCAATCCGTCCCAGAGTGCTCCTACACGAAAAGCGCTGAGGATTTGATGATGAACTCATCTAACTGCGAATCACGGTAAATTGAGGCGATTTTCCTCATGGCGTGTTCACCGTCCTCGACAATAGAACAACACGTGTGCCAACGGTCGTGTGATTCTACTTGTACACGACCCTCTTGTCATCGTAACCATGAAACTTTGGGAGCTGATTATCATCCACATTCTGGATGGAAACGTTACAAACATAACAAGCAGGCACCATTATCAACACTTCAAGCAAGCAAGAAACAAGCACCCTTGTCGCACTCTTTCTATCACTCACAGAAAACGGTGGGGTTGCAAGGACTAGTGACGCAGAGGACCTCCAACTCTACACAGCGCTTCGGGTACGGGCAGGTGGTCGTCGCACAGCTGGGCCCTTTCGGCATTTCTGTTGTTTCCGTCGAAGGCTTTCGTGTCGTAGTCGTCTGATCTGCCGATGGCCTTCGCGTTGTAGTGGTCAGATCTCGCGAGGGCCTTCCCGTTGTAGTGGTCAGATCTCGCGAGGGCCTTCGCGTTGTAGTGGTCTTATCTAGCCGTCGCCTTCGCGTCGTAGTCGTATGATTTGGCGATGGTCTTTGCGTCGTCGTCGTGCGATCTAAAAAGGGCCTTCGTGTCTGGGTCGAAATGTTTTGCGGGCCTCTACCCTGCTGTTTCCTATCCAGAGGGGAAAGCGCAGGCCTTTGCGAACGATTTGGAAGGGAAGATGTGGGTCTTTGTGACCGATCTTGAATGGATTGCAATAGGCTTTTTGATTGATCTAGCGTAGAAGACAGCGGTCTTTGTATCTGAGATGGTAGGGATGGCAGAGGCCTCTTTGATGCGGCGCTCTGTGAGAGGGGCCTCTGAGCCCGATCTGGTAGAGAAGACAGGGACTTTTGTGCCCGACTTGGCAAAGAAAGTGAGGGCCTTTGTGACTGAAGGGACTTTTGTGATCGACTTGGCAAAGAAAGTGAGGGCCTTTGTGACTGAACTGAAAGAGACGATGGCGATGCTATTGCCCTATCTGACGTAGACGAAAGGGGTCTTTGGGAGTGTGAGCTCAGGGGCAATGGGAGCCTCTCTGACTGTGGCTTCTGCAAGAGGGGCCTTTGTGATTGTTCTGACGAGGATGCTAGGGACTCTCTTGACAGCACTGGCAGGGACTGAGGGGAGCCTCTTGATGAGCCGGACGAAGACGATAAAGCCGCTTCTGGTCCGTGAGACACGAACGACGAGGGCTGGCAGGGACGAACACGACAATTCCGATCTGGCGAGGACAAAGAGGGACTTTCCAACCGATGTGACGGGGATGATGAGGGATTCTGCGATACGGACCTATGCGTCTGTACCGGAGCTGGTGACAGTGTTCTATGAGATCGTGCAGGCTGAGACAAAAAATGTTTCTGTGATCCTTGTGACACGGGACCTTTTAACACCTCTGTGAGGGTTGGAGAGGGCCTTGCTAGTCGATCTGGCAGAGATGATGTAAGTCCCTGTGACCGGTCCGGTAGGGATGATGGTCTCTCTAGTCTATGTGAGAATCCTTTCGATTTGTCTGGTAGGTCAGACGCGGGCCTTTCCAGCCGATCAAAGGGTCCTTTGGATTGATGTTGGAAGGAAGTCGAGGGCCTTTCCAGTCGGTCTTGCAGGAACGATAGGGATCTTTGTGATGAATCTGGTAAGGACGGTTTGATCTCTTGTGACTGGGTTAGTGGGTTAAGAGCGACGGCGCGGACCCTCTTGAGAATGTCGGCAGAGTCGAAGAGGGCCTTTCCAGTCTATCTGGAAGGGGCGATGTGAAACCTTGGGTCCGGTCAGGCAGGGACGACCGATGTCTTTGCGACTGGTCTGGCAGGGATGACAGGAGATCTCTTGACGCTTGTGGAAGTGTAGAAGGGGGCTTTTCTTGCCGCTTTGTCGATGACAACAAAGGCCTTTGCGACGGAGGTCTCTGCGTCTGTGTTGGAACTGGTGACAATGATCGAGTCGGCAGAGAAGAAAAGGGCCCCTGTGAGCTTTGTGACACTGAGCCTCTTGACGATGCCACGGGTGAAGAGGGTCTTTCAAGTCGATCTGGTAGAGATGATGTAGTCCCCCGAGCCCGGTCTGGTAGGGACGATGGCCTTTCCAGACTAGACGAAGAACTAAAGACTTTTGACTTGTCTGGCAGGCCTGACGATGGTTTTTCCAACCGGTCTTGCAGGGTAGCCGTAGATCTTAGCGGAGAAGCTGACAAGGACGGTATGATCCCCTGTGACCGGCCTGAGACCGACGGCAGGGGCCCTCTTGACGATGCTGACACAGTTGAGGAGGGCCGCTCTAGCCGATCTGGCTGGGACGGCAAAGAATCTTTTGCGTGGGACGTGGGCAGGGACGACAGAAGTTCTTGTGCCCGCGATGGCCTTCCCTGTCGGTCTGGCAATGACAACAGATGCTCTTTTGACGACTCTGACAGGGTCGAAAAAGGCCTTTCCTGTCGATTTGGCAAGATCGACGATGGTTCCTGTGTCAGGGTCCTTTGTGTCTGTTTTAGAACTGGAGACAGGGACTTTTGTGACTGAACTGATAGGGACAAGAAAGGCGTTTCTGATCGGCCTGACACAGACGACAACGACGTTGCTGACAGTCCTGGTAAGGTCGAAGATGGATTTTCTAATCGATCTGACGGGAATGTTGAGAGACCCTGTGAGCTGACTGGCAAGGATGACTGGAACCCCTTGGACCTGATGGACGATAAGGAACTTTTTGACTGTTCTGGCGGCGGAGTGGGCAAGTGTTCCTTTGGCAGTTCCGGAAGGGCCGACGAGGGCCTTTCCAGTCTACCTGGCTGGGATGACAAGGACCCATGTGAAAACGAACGTTTTGATTGATCTGACAGGAATGACGACAGCCCTTGGGACCTTTCTGGCAGGAGCGACTGTGACCCTTCTGACAGGGCGAACGAGGGTCTTTCGGACCGGACTGGCGGGGATGATAAGGGTCTCTGTGAGAGAAACTCTTGTGAGCGATCTGGCAGTGATGGGGTTGGCTGTGGTCTTCCTAGTCGATCTTGCTGAGAGGATCCTTGCACAGGCCGTTGTGTCAAAAGTTGTCGTGATGCGTCTGGCGCTGAAAACAATGTCCTTTCTTGCTGACCTGGCAATGATGACAGTGGTAGTTTGGACTGGCTCAGTACGGGCGCCGATAGGCTACCTTTTGACTGGCCTGACGAAGACGAAAGATGTCCTTTTGAACGGCCTGATAAGGTCGACGCAGGCCCACTTGACAGCTTAGACAGGAAAGAAGAGGGTATTTCTTGTCGATCCGGCAGCGACGATATGTGTTTCCGCGTCCGACGGGTTTGTGTGCGGCCTGGCACAGATGACAGAAGCCCTGTTGTCCTGCCTGACGGGGGAAGTAGGGTCCTCTGCGGCCGCTCTTGTAGAGACGAGCTAGACACTCGAGTACGAGATGGTAGAAGCGACAGGGGCTCCTCTGAGCCAATTTGCAGTCGGGGCACGGGCTCGCACACGTGCCGACCCCGGCGGTAGTTGCACTGGCCGGGAGGCGGGCACAACTGGCCCCCGCAGAGGACACCATTTCCCGGGCGGGAGCCCAAAACCGTGCCTGTGGAAATAAGTGCAATAAGAAGATAGGCAAACAGAAACTGGAACTTCACTGAAGGTGCAATGCAAGTCTTTTAGACGTTACCTGACAATGACTTTGCAGTCACGAAATGCGACTGGATGGCAAACTTATGCAGCTTTCGAAAGTTCCGTTATTTGTGGGATGGTAACTTCAAAAAATTATATGTACTTTTGCACACGTCACCAATGAATTATGAATTTGCTTGGTGTTGGATAAAACAATAGCACACACGTCTGTTTTCATTGTTTATCAGAACGAAACAATGCATCCGGCAAGGCCGTTTATAATGCTTTTTCAATACTTCATCAGCTGATTCTTAGATATTGACAAAATAAAACTCACCTTGTGCCGCGGCAGAGCGGCCGGACGCCGCCAGAAATACCAGCCACCACAGCTGAGTGAAGATGCGCTCCATGATTCAAACTGATGGCGGCTTCGTCATTGCTGACATTAAATACGCACAGCACTGGGTGACCATTGTATAAACCAAAACCGGTCGCCGTCGACACAGTAAGCCCGAGGAAGGTAAGGACGGCGAGTTAGTTTTCCATCACTTCATGATTCGGGGAAGACCCGCTAGGTCCCGACAGAGTCTCACTCAACGGCACCCTGGCTTCGCACTTGCAGGGCGCAAAACAGGATGATTATATAAGTATGTTTATGATGTTCAAATACACACATACCAGGGCGTCAAACTATATTCCATTTGATGATGTTTGTCACTTTTTTACCTATCTTTCCATTGTCATTGTGTCGCAGTTTGAAATAAAAGATGCAGGTCCGGCTGTTTTTCCTGTCGAAGACAATAGGTACAGACGTCAGCAGGAATTACGCAGACCTACTCGGCTCGTCTTGTATTATATTTGTCGCACGTTCACCTTGACATACAGTGCGTGAGACATTTCCTGACCAGCTCAGAAAAATTCGCCATAAACAAATAAAAGGGTACCCACTAAGCAGGGTTGCACGCCAGCAGTCCTTGTCTCATTTCATGGCAGCTATAATATTAGCCACAATCTTGTCTGATTATAGTAGCCAAAATCTTATTTAGGCCATCCGAGAATGCCCGAAGACGTATGTATATGTTACGGGTCATATGCTAACTTGGGCAGTATGCAAACTGCCCGGGCAGTATGCATACTACCCAACAGCCCGGGCAGTATGCATACCGCCCGGGTAGTATGCATACTACCCGACCCCTTGGGCAGTATGCATACCGCCCGGGCAGTATGCATACCTCCCGGGTAGTATGCATACCACCCACCTTTCTTCTCACGGGCAAGATGTTTACTCGGGCAGTATGTTGACTACGCTTCGTGAGGCTTGTTAATGCAATAACTCGCGTATATATGTGAATGACAAACGTTTTAACCTTCCGGGTGGTGGGGGGGGGGGGCATTTTTGTCCCCCCTTAGTTTTTTTCGATATACCTCCAGAATTCCGCTGCGCCGATTGCAACCAAACTTTCAGTACCTTCCCGGGATCGTAGCTATTATACCGGGTGGCCCAAAAAAAACGTTCCGAACTTTGGAGGCCTATATCTCAAATTCGAGTGCAAATAACGAGCCAAAATTTTCATCGAGCTTGCGTCACTTCTTTGCGCATTGGTATGCCAAATTATAACACTGTACCATCATTTTCAAGCCAGCAATCTTATGTTGAATGAAGTAAGACGTTTTTGTTTTTTTTTTTGCCGTTGTTGAACGGAAGTAATGATTGGCTTAGACGTACAATGTTAGAAAAAATACAAAAAATAGAACGGCTTGAGTGATACCAGCACGTGTGTTGCTATTTTATATTTTTTGTCACACTTATGTGCTAAATATTCAAATACTAAGCCAACGTTGTGTTAATGGATACCATTCGTTTCAACACACGTTCTGTTTCAAGGCGAAGGAGTGGCACGGTGCATGGGTTATTGTTGATCGCCCTCCCTTCAAGAAGATCAAATAGTAAATCGACCGAATAAGGAAAAAAGTTAGAGGGAATGTGTCACCCTGAGGCCTGAACCACCAATGAGACTAGTTGCCAGTAGCAGTCATGGCTGTAGGCCGTGGTGGCGAGATGGAAGTGGCCCGTTCACTCACATTTTTGGTAAACATCAGAGCAAAAACGTGATTTTTACATGGCATGCTAGAAACACGAACCGTTTAAAAAGTAATTGACCGAATAACATAAAAATCACACCATTTACTGAAAATGTGTGCCGCATTGACTATTCGAAGTTTCAATGTTGTATCGTTATCAATTTCTGAGAAATATTGATTTAAAGTTGGGAACGTTTTTTCTGGGCCACCCGGTACATTGTGACCAAAATTTTCCAAAGGCTATGATAGGTTGGCCGCTAATGACGTCGGAGTGACGTCATTTCTGCCATTTTCGACCCAAAAAAGGTTTCGCGGGAAGAGCTGTCAGGCCTACAGCTTTATAGATACAGAAAGTGTTTAACCCGCGCCCCAGTGGCGGTCTCGGCCAACTTCGCCCTAGTGGGGGGGAGGGGGGGGGCATATGTTACCACCCACCTCTAACTCAAAAACTAAGAGGGCTAGAAAGACGCGGTAAAAAGCAGTCGATAGCTCTTAACCCGCGAGTTGCTGGGGGGGGGGGCGTTAAACGCCCCCACTTTTTTCGCCGGGCCATAGCATAAAAACGGCGCGCCGCAGGCGCGCCAAGTTTTGAGTACCTGTAGGGAATTGATTGAAGCTTATTGTGACAAAGTTTCAAAAAAATCAGCCGGAAAATTTTTGAGATATCGAGGTTTTAGTGACGTCATGATTTCTGAGTTTTCGACCAAAAACGGCATATGTTCAAAAAATCATATAAAATCACAGAATAGACATAGACCACGTTTCCATGGGCACACTGATCCGGATCAGTAAAAATGGATTAGCTAATCCAGTATAGTAAGACAGTATATGAAAATGAAAGTAAGGGATTAACTGGTTGTATAAGCCTAATCCACTTCGAATTATATCCTGTAACGAATAGTTCGAGAAATATAATACGATTTAAGTTTGCTGATCCGGATCAGTGATGCCCATGGAAACGGGGTCATACAGACATGCCGTAAACGTCATTAGACTGCCAATACCATGAACAATCAAATGGCTATCTTCGATTATTGATTATCGTTCCGCATTTTCCAAAATCTTGAACTGAATCTTGGCAATTTCTCGTGACTACTTCACGACCATGATACATGCATTTCTTAAATTGAACTTTTTTAGCCAAACACGTACACATATGATAAAATGAATGCCACCAGCGTGTTCTACGCCCAAAATTACCCATAAAACATGTGTCACAGGCTGCGAATATCAGTTTTGATTTTCGGGGATATGTGCCTGCCCGGTTGACCTGACCTTGACCCTGACCTATGCTTGACTGACCCATACATGGAGCTGACACTCTTGTAGGCCTTATATGATGGATTGTGCACCGTTTTGACAGAGTTTATGACGAGAGGCGCCCATTGCGAAGTCCTGAAGTCTATGCTACTGAAAGCCCGATTTCAGGTGTTTGACCTGACCTTGACCCGACCTGTGACCTCAAAATTCAACTTTAAAGTACTCATCTGAAGCGTCTCGTCGCGTTCTTTCGTTTGCCGCCTCGTGCGTTTCGCTGCGCCTATTGGTTCTCGAGTTATCGGCTGGGGTCGTTTAACGCCCCCCCCCCCCCCCCCAGCAAACGGTGGGTGGCGAAATACCCCAGCAACTGCCGGGTTAATGCGTATGTTTGAAAGTATTTCGGTCATTTTTCACCTTAGAGCAATATTGGGGTCACCAGAGGTCATCAAAGGTCAAAATATGCCAATTGTCATTATATTTTTCAGAAAACATGCCGCTATCTCATGAACTATGGTAGCTAGAAAACGCATGGAAGAGCAATCGATAGCTTTTGAACTCTTCTTTTGAAAAGGTCATTATCAATATTGACCTCAGGTCAACGGTTTAGCCTCCAGAGGGCAAAAACTCCAAAAATAGCTGTTTTTACGAAAAGTGTTTTTCGACAATTACTTTCGACTACAAAAAGCCACAACATTTCTATTGCCAGAATCGTGTTCCCCTCGCCGAGACGCGTCGAATGAACCATAATTTGATCTTGAAAGGTCAACTTGAAAATTTGACCTCAGGTCAAGGTCATGACCTTACCGGAAAAGGTCATGTTGCATAACAGTCGATGCGTCTCAACAAGACAAACACAATGAGACCATCCCCAGCGTTCTATCTCTTTCCAATCGCGAGTTATTGGCAAACAACTGTTTGTAGCCTCAAGTGACCTCGGATGACCTGTCTAGAGGCTATCAGCAAAAATGACACCTTGGTCATCACGAGTGGACTAAATCATTGTGATTCTGAAATATTTGGACTGTTCCGATGCGTACACACGGATCTAGAGGCATTTTCATTTTTCTCCATTGACTTGCAATGGAAAGGTCACGCCACTGACCTCACCTTAGGTCACTGATATAAAAAATCCGAGATATACAAATTGTAGGCGCCCATAACAGCATGCAATCCACTAAGTTTGAAACCTTTCTGACAAACACTGTAGGCTGGACATGATTGGAAACTTTTTTTAGGCTTGGTCAGTTAACTTGACCTGGTGACCTGACCTGACATGACCTGGGGTCAAAAATTTTACACATTATCCAAAATTGATGTACCAAAAGCTACCCCAGGCGGCGCGGCGCTTCGCGCCGCGGTTTTTTATTCACACGCAAAAAACGCGACAGGGTGGTAACATATGCCCCCCCCCCCCACTGGGGCGAAGGTTAAGAATAGGTATAAAAGGTGTCGAATTAGAGGGCTACAAAACTGCTATTTCGGATTTTTGAACTTTTTGATTTTGACCCCCCAAGATCAAAAAAGTAATTTTCTTAATATAATAGGCAAGAAATCCAAAAAAGTTGTTTTCTGAATTTCGAAAAAAAACGGAAAATATGTGATAGTCCCTACCGCCTTCTATCCACATACCAAATTTGATATTGATTCCTCTTTTTTGGCAAAGTTATAGCGAAAAAAGAACTGTTCAAAGTTGATGACGTCAAATTTTGTCGTCGTCGTTTCATTTTACTCAGTTCACGCTTCACAATGACAATGACTTGTTGGCCACTGGTTATTCAACAATGGATTTGGGAAAAAGTAATTTCAACACTTTATTCCAATCCTCATTCCATCTTATGATCGATCAATCACGTTGGACGACAAAAATTCTTCTCGGTCGATCTATGTATTGTTATCTAGAGAGCCATTTATATTCTTAATGTGGACATGGATTACACAACTTTAAGTCGGACAGCGGGCAGTATGCAAACTGCCCAAGCTTTTGGGCGGTATGCATACTGCCCAAGGGGTCGGGTAGTATGCATACTACCCGGGCGGTATGCATACTGCCCGGGCTGTTGGGTAGTATGCATACTGCCCGGGTAGTTTGCATACTGCCCAAGTTAGCATATGACCCGTAACATATATATGTAATCAGTCATTTGCAGATAATTATACATGAATGCAAAATTTCGTTTATTGCTGCAAAACTAGATGAGAATGCGATAACTAGTCTGATACCGACTTTTCCTTGTTCATTTTTGGGGCATTCCACGTCAAATCAAACACCGAAATCCGTCATCCCCTTCGATTTTTCTGAAAATTTGTAGGCAGACTGGGCATGGTTCAAAACTGAGTTACGTATAATATTTTCGAAATTTGATAACGTATCGCTGAGATATAGGTCATCGAATATAGCCAAAAATGTCACACATCAATTTTTTAAATGTCTATAACTCTGGTTCCTCCTCTGGTATCAAAATGATATTAACAGGGTCTTGTAGGCAATTGATAAGGCTTTGATTTTTAATTATAAAATTAAATTGAAGTGACCTTGAAATGCATTTGACCTTGAATTAAAACAGAAAAATTTAAATAGCAAAAAACACGCCACCTTCGATTTGGGTAATTTTTACATATTATGTCCGTCACAATGTTCCTAACCATCTGTGAAAAAATTGGAGTGGGCCATTCATAACTTTTGCGGCAAACGCCGTTTTCATGCATCAACATCACGCAACCGCGCGTGACCTTGAAAGACAGAGTCAAGACATGCTTGCTTGTGTACACTTTCTGAAATGAATGATTGCTGATTAGTGATATCCCAAACTCTGCGAGAATGGAAATGCATAGTCATCGTAGTCAAGCATTCACGTTCCATAGTAAAAGTGTCTCAGGCAAACGGTATTTTGCGTTGAATTTTGAGCCGTGTGGAAATGCATCATGAAGTAAATTAAACGAAAGCATTATCACACAACGATATCTTCGCGTCTTTTTAGCTTCACTATACGAAAGAACATACATTTTTGAGTATGTATGGTGAATTTCTAGTTAATCCAATAATAAATATGGCAGTTAGAGGCCTGCTAAGAGTAAGATGTCGCCGGCTGAGGCGGGATCGGCCGACGCGGCAAACGCAGCAATCACAATTTTGTGTTTACACGTTCATATTTCAAATGTTTACCAACCGATTAAAAAAAAAATAACCATAAGATTGCCGGTACATTTCTTAGTCTTCTCACAAAATTTGACGCGAATCGAATGTAATCAGCGGTAAGGAGCGCGATGTAAAGACGGAACCGTTTCGTTCCGTCCCGGCACAGTCCCGGCGCCGGCTGCCGAGTCGCCGCGTCGCCGCGGCGACAGGATATTCACTTTACACCGCTATTACTAGAACAGTTGTGAACCGATTTTCTTATTGCTTGCACGATGAGATGTGCAATTCAATTCTGGACAGGTAGCCATAATTAATTTCGCATTAATATTATGAGATATTGGCGAAAAACAGGAGGGGTGGGGCGAAATTCGCTCTTCCCCCTCCACTGCGCGTGCTAACATACGTTTGCATATGTGCCATTTTCTTCAAAATTTATGAATGGCCCACTCTAATTTTTTCACAGGTTGTTAAGAATAAGTTAGGCAATAAAATATGTGAAAATGAGCCAAATCAAAGGTGGCGTGTTTTTTGCTATTTCAATTTTTGTGCTTAAGAACAGAGTTAAGCAAATTTCAAGGTCATATATTTAAGTATGTGCAATTCTAAACAAATGCTTAAGAAATTACCTAAACAGTAAGGTTTCTTTCATTCAAATCAAACAAGTACAACCAAAGTTATGGTCGTTCAAAAATATAAAGATGCAAAGTTTTGTAAAAATTTGATGCCCTTTATTTAGAAGACCTGTGGTCAGAATGTGCAAAAAACATCATTGTAATGTCCGGGGCGACACAGGAACTCGCTCACAAATTTATAATGAAATCGCTGATGGTAAGGTGCAAAACAGCCGATTTTTGTTCGATTTGACGTGGAATGCCCCTTTTCTTGAATATTAGATAGACCCTTTCAGTCTGGACCATTTCAGGACCGGAGGATAATTCGAAGAGAGTAAAAGGCATGCTAAAACGTTCAAGAAATTGATTTTAGAGTCGTTGATGGAGCATTGCTTGTCCTTTATATTTTGCTGAGGTCACTGATATCAGGTCAGGTAACAGAGTTCAAGGTCACGATAGCTGTTTTCACGACGGCCATCTGGTACACATTTGGTGCAGATTAAGTGCAGATTTGGTGCAGATTTGGTTAAATTAGGTTCAGTGTGTTTCTTCATTGTATTTTCTTCACATGGCTGCTCACCAGGGTGCCTGTCCAGACAAATGTCTCCCCCTTATTCCTATTATCCTCCTGGCTCTGGCTCTGCAATGATCTCATTTAACCGAAAAAGCCTAACCCAATAAAACATCCCGTGCAGTGGTTTATCCCCTGGGAACGTCTATACCCGCTAGGTGACGCTAAGTTCGCTAGCTAGGTGGCACCATATAACACCTCTGACCATACGTCAGCACCAGAGGGCAGGAGGTCTCTAGTTCAGATGTCGCCACAATCGCGGGTCTCCGCACACCAACCCCACTGTCCGGGTGCGACACGATTTCGGCGCATTCTCACGGTATAATCACCCGGCCAGCTACCACCCTGACGAGCGCGCTAGTCCACGGATGGAGCGCGGACACGCCATGTTTGAAGAACGGTCAGCAGACCCGACCAGCCAGGTACGCGGCAGAGAAGCAATGGCGTCAGAGAAACTCTCGAAAGAAGATAAGAAATGCTATCAGCTACAGCATGATGCGTTTGTGTAATATCTAGGAAGTATGATCTCACCAGTCCGTCGTTTCCATCTTCAGGATGTTCAAATCCTTCTCCTCCACGTCGCAAACCTTGCTCCGGCCTGGACAGGCAGCTTTATCTCATGCGGGCTGCTCCCTTGAAGCGGCACCGCGGGAGCACACCCATTGCCGGGTGCAGTGAATGCTTAGGGGCTGATCGGCTTGTCCTAAGGGATGGGCTCAGCCCCAGCGACTCACTCGGGTGTCTGCCCAGACCAATGTCTCGCCCCAATTCCTATCATCCTCCCGGCTCTGCTATGGTCACATGGGACCGAAAAAGCCTAACCCAACAAATCAAAAACAAACAAGAATCCTCCCTTCCGTCACTTCCATCCCAAGGACAGTCAAATCCTTCTCCTCCACACCTCCAACTCGTTCCGGGCTGGACGGGCAGCTTTATCCCACGCAGGAACTGGGAAGCTCCCATAGGAGCACGCCTGTAGCCGGGTGAGGTGAGTGTTTACAATTTTGGGGGCTGGGTGTATTTGGACGTCACCTCACGTTATAACAACCGTCAATTGATTTAATACTATTTAGCTATTGTAATATCATTTTGCGAATAGATTGTTACATGTTCACGAAAATATGTATGATTTCGTTTTATTTAGGAGGTACCCGACTACTCTGACCTTGTTCTCAGAAATACGTGCTATTTATTTCAAACGATTGATGTTTTGCTCGTTTTCTTGTTCCTTGTTTCACACAACGGCGCTGAAGAAGTCAATAGACGAAACCGGTACGCCTTTAATGTAACTGTTTTAATAGTTTGATTTGTGGAGCCTGGAGGTTCATATACTCTCGATACCATACCCTTACAAATTATATGCCTATAATGGTTTATGCTGTTACCAAAGAATGATAAATATGCATTTGCGGAAGAAAACGATACAAACATTTGGACGCCATTTAATTGCGTCCCAGAAAAGCTATTTCTGGCACCTAAAAGCTGATTCGCCCCAAAATTGGTCCTCAGCACCTATTTGGTGGATACCAGCACCAATCATGGAAAATGACCTTAATTAGCTGTTTCTGGCACCTATTCATCGGTACGCCTTACTCTTTTTTTCTGAATCTGGCACCTAAATGCTGAGCGTAGCACCAATCTAGTAGAAAAATGAACTACTGGCTGGTAGAATCATGTTGTACTGGTATAATGACCCCTGGAGTCTAGCCTAAAGGTTGCCAGTGCAGCTACACTCTAAGACAGCCCCGTAGTGATCTTAGCATTGTATATAACGTTTAAGTAAGCAAATAATATTGATTTGTTTGAAAAAAACAATGTCATTTAAATATTTAAAAGTATTTATTTGTAATGCTTAAAGGGAAACATTTTTTGTGAGTAATTGTCTCGATTTTGACCATTTAAACGGGTATTGTATTTTTTGACGTCATCAAATAGCTCCAAAAAAGAAATGTAATGTTTTCATTCCGTTCAAGGCCGCTGAAGAAACGCGAGATCTTGCGTGGGACATTGTCCGTTGTTTGCCGCGCAGAGTTGTGCCGTGGTTGTGCCTTTTTCATCCGTTTCTTACTTATGTCATATGTGTGCATGAAGCTTTGATTTTGTTTTTGGTTATTGTGTGGCCGGTTAGTCAAACGCCCCTGTAGAAACCGGATGCTGCGTTTGATCGAGATGGAGTCACTCAGTCAGACGATGATTGCAGAAAGCTAATAATATTGAAAAGAGGGCCGGTTGCGTGGCATGTTTGTTCAGAGTTGACCTTTTGCTTTACTCCAGTTTATGACCTGAGAGCCTGGCTGGAAGTGACGGATCCAAACTTTTCACGTTAAAATGGCTGAGGGTGCAATAATCTCTAGTCTCTACATAGCGGGCTGGTATAGGAGCGTCTTGCTATGCTGCACCATAGCTGGCTAGTGATTCTCTTTTGGCTAGAAATGGCATTAATCATTATCTCCACTGGCGAAAATGGCACTTGACATCACCGGATGCAACGTTCATGTTGTTAGGTTACATAAAATCAGGAAGATTACGCGAATTGGGTAGGCAAACGTGGAATAAAATAGGTGCTGGATGTTTTGGTTTTGGTGCTGAATCAGCAAACAGCAAATACGGAGTTCAACTAGACGATCTGGCAACTTTAGGCTGTGTGGAAGCAATTAGGTGCCAGATTCAGATATTAGGGTCGAATAAGCATTTTGGGGCTGATCAGCAATTAGGTGCCCGAAACAGCTTTTTAGGGACCAGAAACAAATATTCCCCCAAACATTTTATGTGAATAACCATTTCGTTTGTCTAATCGCACCAATCTAAATAAAATAAGTGTGATATCAACCCTTCATAAAATTATCGCGAAACCTTGGGCTTTTTCAGGCCCGGCAGAATATTCTGCCGGGTGTGACATCACACATCTGGTGAGGTCGCATACCTCGGGTGGCATCATATTTCATGTCATCTTAGGATGGCAGGGCACAAGATTAGTCGCTCAGTTACTCTCTTATGTAATTTTGCAGTCTCTCAGCCTTATTCGAGCGATTCGTGGTGTTGCCTGATTGTATGTAGTTACAGTCTTCTTGAAAAGGGAAATATTCTTACATGATTTTAACAAAGTTTCTGGGATGTCCAAGGAGTTAAGAGAGCCTACTGTAACGGTCGGATGCAGTGAATTTTAGAATGAATAACCGTACACAGCATGCGCCTGCACCGCAAATGCGACGACGCGGAGACTGCGATGCTGCATCACATGCTATCATCAAACGTGGTCGCGCTTGAAAACAAAATTCATCGTCGTTAGGTGCGTTTAATAAATGAATATAAATACGCATAGTAAACATATTTCTTTGTTGTGTGTAATTTCACTTACTTCTCGAATTCCTTCACTCGCCGTCTATTCTCCCCGAGTTCCCGAGTCTCCATGACAAGGATGTTGAACCGGCCCGAGGGCACCTCCTCCTCGCCTGTTTCGTCGGACCCAGACATCTCAATTGGTCAGTGTCTCCTCTGTTCTCCTCGTCCGACCCACCGTAGAGCATCATTAGCGCGTGAGTGGACGCGCAGGCTATACGTCGGGTGGCCGTTGGGCTCGGAACGCCACTTATTCTCGACGTCGGGAGGTAGATAAACGCGACGTTGTAGGTCATTATCGCTTCCTCGGTGAGAGAGGAGCATCCACGTTACCAATGGCACGCAGCTGCTCGTTGTCGGTCACGTGACCTATCGGCGTCGTGACGGACCTCAACAGGTCTCGTGAGAGGATACGCGTTCGCCGTTCCCGTCCCTGGAGCGTCATTTGTGTCGCATCAGTTCGCAGCGCGGCGCAGACACTCCGAGCTCCCTATAGCACCTGACGATGAGGCGCTCAGGAGTCTCCTGATCGGCCCATTTCCTCAGAGATAACGCACTCAGTGAGAGGTCATTAGACAGCTACCGAGGCGCCCCGATTTGAAAGGCACCGGGAGATACCATCTGAGCAGTGAGCACGAGCATTGAGCGGGCCGAGACGGCTCTTTGTCGGGGCGCTCCTGTATCCGATACGGGTGGCATTCACTATTCAGCCGAGGATGTTACAGAAGGCCTGAATAGTGTCCCTCTTGTCGGGTGTTCAGTGAGAGGGTGAATGTAACAGTGGTGCTGTCCTTTGAGCAGGGTGCTAAAACCGATGGTCCTTATTCCGATTTATACGTGATTGTACGCCACCCAATATGTGGAGCTGCTATATTTACCAGCAAAAATAGCTTGCTCGAAGAAGTATGATAAGGAAACATCCAGTCTCTGCTCTTCGCTGCGGTTATTTTGGGTAATTCAGCCGACAGTTATTACTCCGGGGGGCTCAAATGTGCATTCCAAAACTGTTGTACCACAACAGATGCTCGACGGAGCGCGTAATCAAGATGTTAGGAGGAAGACGCACTGCCAAAACAGGTCATTAATTCGCGGTCTGATGTAAACAGGACTGAAACAAATTGCGTAAATGCGGCAGCGCTTGCGTTTCTGCGGGATATTATTACCGCAACCTTGACAACTTCTGGCAGCTGTGCAGCTGAAACTCTCCTTCAGTTGGCCCGCGCACCCCAAGTAAGACGCGTCTGAGACGAATAACGATATCCGCTAGACCGCAGCAAAACCGGCGCTGTCCATCTGGCGATGTCATCTATACCCCGGCACCCACGTGCCGACAATCGACCACCTGACGCCTCAGGCACGCGCTCAAAATGAAAAACATGGCTATGATAACCGGGCATGACGTAATGTCGCGCCGACTCCCTCCCAAAACCGTCCACCAATTAACCTTAGTTAATTTGACGTATGGCCGGTCGACAGGAGGCGGGCCTGACTCGAGGCCTATTTACCGATTCCATAGTGACCCTTCGATGGCCGAATCTCTCCACAACGGGTGGTTATCAGCGTCCGTTAATATGCATGGCGAGTGGGCGCGATATATGTCGGCTCGGAGGCGACGTGAAGGGGATAAAGCGTCTGTCACCGATGATATAATGGATTGGGACGTGCCGCGGTGACCGGCGCGCCGCCGAGACGCGTGCCGTCGGTGGCTCGTTACGCCCAGTTACCTCAGCGGTCGGTAAAAACAGCCCCAACGGACGCACGCACTGCACGCGCCGCGTCACGCAGCGTGACGCAATCGGTCAGCGCGATGTCGCCGGCGTGACGGCGTGTGACCAGGTCACACCCACGGACTGCTCGGGTCACCGGTGGGTCACGCCGGGTCAGCAGAGAGGGGCGCGCCGAACTCTCTCGGACCAGTGCTGGGCACCAGGGCGGGTTTGGTGGACGGACTACCAACTCGTCCAGCGCGCTATACCAGAGCCCAGCATCTCTCATCGCCCCCGCAGGCCATCCCACGGGCGGTCTGTTCAGATCTTCACACTCTCTCTGTGACCTTTGACCGGTGACCTGACCTCTGACCCTGACCCGGTGGTCGTCCACAGGGTAGCAATAGTAGCGGTCCACCTAACGACCCTTTGTAGCCGCTCTGTGAGGCCCGAATGGGCTGCTTGACGCTGCCGTTTTACGTCAGCTCACAATGCGTTGTGAACGGATGGGGCGGGTCAGATGCAGTGAGGAGAGATCAGCCCGGCCGGCGGCTGTGTGGTCAGAGTTGTGTGAGGATAACCTGGGTGGACCCTGCCGCGTTCTGACCAGCCCGGTCACTGGAAGAGAGGAGCGTGAGTGAGGCGAGAGCACTTCGGACGCACGTGCGGAGCTCGCGTCGTTAATTTATGAACGCAGCGCTGTTGTGCCACCAATGCATCATTAAACTCCGTGACAGCCCGGCTTGAGGCTGGGGACAAAGGACGACGGACTCACTGCAAGAAGGATCGTCTTGCAGCCTGGACAATGGCCATACACCACCGAACTGAGTGCACTACAGGGTGCAGAAATTCTATACCACCGCAACCGGCGCCGACTTACAAAAGCCGCTGCTTGCAGCTCAGCAGACCTGGCACTGAATCCCCGGTCAGATGCTTTGAATCATTCTCATTTGAACGTTGAATACGACTGACTCCTTCGGTTTCACAGTGAGGACACCTTGGTTCCGCCCTTGGTCCACCGTCTATCCGCACTCATGGCACGTGCAGACAGTGACCCGTGTCTCCAGACAGGCCGCTGTCTGCCGCAGGTCACCGCCCCTCCCCTCCCCTCCCCTCCCTCCGTCCCCGCCCGGGCCGAGGCCGGATTTTAAAACCGTTGTGGCCGGCGGGCGGGCGGTTTAAATTCGAATTTCGGCCGGGTGGGGAGCGACTTGGACGAGTGCCAGGTACGGCGGCCGGTGGGTGACACACCAATGTCAAAGCGCTATTGATGGAGGATACGGCGATTCAGAGGAGATGTGTTGAGGGGGTGACTTGTGGAAGCGCGCGTGTCAAACGAATAAACGTCAGTGTGCAAACAGGTCAATTGACGCGCTCAAATGAGCTAGTTCAATGGCCGTGGTCGTGACGAAAGCAGGTGTTCAGGCCATGGGGGACCAACACGTGACAGCAAAATCTCATGAAACAGATAGAATACGGCACAATACGATAGATAAGCAGGTATTAGATAGTGTCGTGCGTAGCAAGGAAATATGAAAGAACTATTGAATATTTATTCATTTACACTGTTGCATGGTCCTATTCAAGTCTAAAAACAAATTCATCAGCACAATATAAATATAAATATGTAGGTGGGTGCGTGGTCGGAGACTTCCATCGTGAAGCCGGCGCCTCTTGATGCTTCTATTTAGTTTATCTGGTGCCAGCTGAATGTGACTACGTCAGCTGAAGTAAACTGTTATCGCCCAATCGCTGTCGTTACTAAGCTCCAGTAAATAACAGTGCACCGCCTCGCTGTCAGTTCCCATCTAAGCCGCTCTCGGAGTTCCCATCTAAGCCGCTCTCGGTTTGGGGCGCCGGCCGGCGGGCTCACGTCCAACTCACGTGTAATGTTCGATAACTCACCTGTGACCGATCTCTGCCAGAAGGGTGGATCCTGACGGGGCGGTTAAATTTGGGGCCGGCCGCCGCACCCCATTCACCGGACAGCGTGGGCCGAGCTGCCGCTAAGATAGGAGTGATTACCATGTGCTGTAACCTGGAGACACCCCCAGACAAGGGAGAGAGTAAGACAAGCCTCTGGTTGCATCGGGATGCGTCGGGCTGGGTCGCGGATGGGCCTTGCCGGATGAGAGTCAAACGACTCGCATACAAAGTAGGCCATTAATTGCCAATTAATATGTTAATTGTGATGAACGGGTGTGCGGTGCTCGATAATCAGCTGGTGATAAATCAATACCGGGCCGCGGCACGCCCGCAGATACGTGCTGAGTTGCAGGCGGTGTCACGGAGAGCTCCTCCGCTCTGCAGATAAAGGTGCGAGTGTTGACAGAAAGAGTAAGCTGCGTAGCGAGATGCGTGGTGGGGAAGGTGGCAGGACCTCGCGCTGCTGGTGTATGGAGGAGCAATGAAATGGCGGTCTGGGCTGGATACAACCATGCTGAGTTGTAAAGACTTCACTCACAGTGGAACGAGAATAATAATCAGATTGGTGACTGACTTGCGCAGAAAGGTGTGTCTGGTTGTAGGTACTGAAAACAATTTGATGCGAATGATTCGCCAAAAAAGCGAACGATGCTGATTATAGAAGAAATAACAACAATAATAAACAGCATTTCTCTTTGATTCAATCACGATACGTTGAACAATTTTTTTTTTTTTACTTACAGTGTAAAACCATGACCATATATTTACAAACGGTAAGTGTGGGCTATACCTAACACAAACCGCCATCATGGCACTTCCCAAGAAAAAGCAGCCCATCTTTCACAGCTGCACAACAGCTGCTTTTTGTGACATTTTCCATCACAAAAAAGCTGAGGGCAGCTGCCGGTAACCCCTATCATCACTCCCCCTCCCCTATGAATCACATCCCCGGTCGGAGGAGTTCGTCATATCCGGTCGTCTGCCCCGCGGTCGCCGCTCCAACCACCGTCGTCGCCGCCGCCCCCGCCCCGTGCGGGCGGCGGCGGTTAGTGGCGGTCCCCGCAGGTGCGAGGCTTCCGGCGCAGAGAAGAGAAGATGGCCTGGGAAACTAATGGAACAAGCGGCTCAGACTGAGCTACAGGTGCATGGGGTGGTGGTCGGGCTCGGGGTGGCTGGGGATTAACAGTGTCCGCCCGGTGTTCGAAACTGTTCTGGGTGCTGTTCTGACAACGGCCTTGTTGTGGTTTTCATCAGTCATTATTTTGCTTAGGATAGGCAAATCTGCAGTTAAAAATCGGCGATTTTATTACTTGATTAATGATAGATGCATGAATCGGCCCTGATAAGTCCCTCAATGTGTAGGAAATGTTAGAATAGCACGAAAGATATGCTGAGAGATACACCTTGGTAACGGTGCACGTCAGCCCTGCATGTCGTCTGGCATAGCGTGAATCATCGTCTCCAGCACCTCGGGCGCGGGCGACGAAAGATGACGCCAGATCGACCGCTAAGCCGGCGGAATATCCATGTTTCTAACACCAAACCAGCGCTGTCCGCATAACCCACATATCAAATAGAGGATAAAAACAGGTTTCGGCGAATGAGGGCGCCGAGAGAAAATATACTTGACAGTCCATAAATCAAAGAAAGATTGGAAGGAATTCGAGTAGCGATAGAAATAAAAATATTATTTGATAAGCCCACTTTGACGCCGCCACTGGTAGAGTGGTTGGTCGTGATTACACAGCTCAACCACCGTATCTGGGTCCTTTATCTACCGCGCCGCGGTCATGGAACCTCTTTGATCGGCCGTTATACATCCTTCCACTCGTAACGGCCGCGTCTCCACCAATTAGGGGCCATCATTTATATCTAACGTGGAGCCTCTAATCGAAAAAAAAAAAACTGTGAACATCTTCAGCCATCAAAACAGACGCGCAAATTAAAAATTTTGATTCTTTGGGACAGCTACAGAAAACGAAAATCAACAAGTCACTCAACAGTCCCCCTAGATTAGCTGACCTGACGTCTTCCTCCTCCAAGACATGAAACGGTCTATTCGGCCGAAATACCCAAAACCAAACAAAGTTCAAAGTTCTACCTCCTCCAATCGCCTCCCAACCCCTTCCCGTGACGTCACCACTCTTCGTCCTGTGTGACGTCACCACTGCTCTCCCGCGCGGTGTAAATAGACCTCCGACAGCGCGCGCCGCTGGTCTCTGTAAGAAGCCGCCACCGCCGCCCCGGAAACTGCAGTACAAAGCGCGACGGAAAAACAATGTGCCAGTTACGCGCTAAGAGGCACCAATGCACCTCAGAGGAAGCAGTCCATTAGCCGAGGAGAGCGCATTAGCATAGTGTTTGCTGCTGGCCGCTCGGTGGGCCCCGTATGCCGTCAAGTGGTAACGCCCCGCAGGTCGCGAGCAAAGGTCAGAAGACCGCGGGCACGCGCGGGAGACACACACCTGCATAGGACTGGAGCGGCGCCGTGCGGTGTAGGTGGTGCAACAGTGCAATGACGGACTGCCTCTGTCTTCCAATAAACATGTGACTGAAGAGCTTATTGGCAATGCTCATGATGACAATAAAGCTACGCAAGGAATGTTCTTGTCATGCCCATAAGCAAAACTATTTATAGTGTCTAGATATGATGCACTTGACACCATTTAAATTTACTTTTTACCATTTTAGCACATTATAGCGTATATTACAACGGTCCTCTAATTAAATTGTCTCTCACTTTATGTGTTTTAGCACTAACACTTCTTGTCAATCTACAGCACATCTACCCACGACTGAAGCATTCGGTCAGAAGTTCAAAATTAACGGAGAGCTGATGCTAGGCAGAGCAGGGAGCAGTGCTTGGGCAGAGCAGAGGGAGGTGTTGTCACGTCCGGGGCCGGGTCAATTAACCTCTGCGTGGCCCGTGACTAAGGCGTCCGGCGCCCTCTCCGTCTTCTAGCAGCGGCCTCCCCTCTGGGAAGACCTGAGGCGGCCTCTGCTGGGTCTGAGACGGCCTGGGCCCCGGGGGTGGGGAGCAGAACGGTGTGGGACGGAGAGGAGAGGAGTGTCGAGTTTCCGGGAACGAATCAAAAGGTAATGGGAGACAGGAGTGTCCATTACGGTTGAATCATAGAAAAGGGACGTGCCAGGCTAAGTTCTTTCGGCGACATCACCGCAAATTTCTGCGACCGATACCTTCTTTCTTGGTCCCCATAAAACGCCTCATTTTTATTGTTATACATATGGAAGTGCGTGACAAGAAACAGTTTCGACACTCTGTCTCATTTGAAGCTTGCAATGTCGTCCAATATACGCAACTTTCCAAGCAGCTAATGCGTCGCTTGGCCGTGGGTGGGATGGTCGTCAAAGGAAACCTCGTCTGCCAGCGGTAATCACCTGCTTCTAACAGAGCTGCGGACGGGTCACGTCTACCTGTGTGTGCCTTGTTCACGAACACCTGGACAGTCACGACATGAACAGTCTCCGATCTGCTGGCATAATTGTCCCATGAACACCACTCTCAACGCTCAGACAGATAAAATCGGCCGGAGACTCTCACGCCGGGCCGTTTTCGGATTTCTTTCTCGGGTTGGCGGCCTCATTAGTCGTTTTGTGGCCTGTCGCCGCCGTCCTCCTCACGATTGTGGCCTTGAACCCCGACCCGGGCCCGGCGGTGTGACATCGTGAAGGTCCCACGCAGCCAAACGGCAAATTAGCGCTTCGAGTGGGCCAGGACTTGGCTAAAAATGAAGACCCTTCGGCATAGTTCAGGGCTGTCTCCTGCCGCCTGTGATGATTTAGAATCATGAATAGCATTTCTGGATAATAATTCATAGTCTGCCCCCGGCAGAACCGGCGTCGATATTCGCCAAGGCCACGTCACGTCTCAGACGAATCGCCGACAGGATCGGCTCCGACATCGGCCGTCACGGGGGCTGACACCGCCTGACAAACAGCCCTGTCCGCGTCCTCCATCCCCCTCCCAACGACCGCGCGCCGCTTTCGTGCGTCCGGCCTGCCCACTCAATCAATCGACCTTCCCCGCCCGATGAAGACGCCCGTTCAATTCGTGATGGCAGGGCCAGCAGCGACGGACAGTGTCCGATCTCGGCGGGCGCCCGGCACGATGTTGGACGCGGCGTTTCGCGCCCGGTCGGCAGATCCATCACCATCAGGCCGACCCCGGGCGCGGCCGAGAGACGCGCGCGCCCGGGGCGCCGTCTTGGGCGCGGGCAGACGTGCGGTCAGCGCCCCGGCAATTACCTGGGCTCGCAGGGCCGCTCCGAGGAGCGTTCGGGCCTGGCCGCCGGCAGTTTTGGGCCGCGCGCGGGGATGGGGTTAATTAGAAAATAGGGCACAAACAGGCTCCGCGGCGCGGCCGACCGGCCACTTGGGGACGTGTTTTGCGACCGAGAGCCGAGATGGCCACGGCAGATAGGAGTCCGAGAGGCGAGGGGAGCGAGCGGCTCCCGCGGGATCGAGAGACGGAGCCTCCGCGGACAGGAAGGAGCCAGACAGCGCAGGGAGGGGATGGACGGCCACCGGACGGGTCGCACGAGATGCGGAGAGAGATGGACGCGGGACCGAGACCGACCACAGTGGTCCGCGGTCCCACACAATGGACCACAGCGGTCTTTGGTCCCACACAGTGGACTCTGCCGCAATAACTGCAGGACTTACCGTTCGGTGTCGCCATCTGCGGACCATATACGAATTTAGAGGCAGGGTTACTACTAGAGTTGCAAAATTTCCCTACCGCACTACCGGCATGCCGGTAATTTTTCACTACCGCAGGTTTTTTCGTGGTATTTGGCATATCCTGCCGGTAGCATGCCGGTATTTTTGATTTTGCACAAAAAAAAATATCAGCATATGATTCAAACTTTGGACACTAAGAGGCTATTGAATTGTAATAACAGCAATATTAGCCACTGCAAAATACATTTTGTGGTAGAAGTTCCATTGCTAGGGGTAATTGTACACATGAACCTCAGCATTTCACAGGTTTGACTCTAATAAGAATTGTCAAGATTAAGAAATAAGAATCTACTGTGGTCTATCAAAGGAAGAATACTCATTCATGTTGCAAAAGCACAACCAATTATAGTCCGTTTTTCTTAAGTTTGCCCCTCACTGTAAACGTCTCTTTGAACACAGCACGAGAATTGCAAGCTGAATTACTGAGAAAACTGGTAAGCGCACATTGTATTGTAGATATGAATAATATTTTCAAAAATAAGTTTTGAACATCGACGAATTAACGTTATGTTAAGCGCCCTGCAATTTATTTATTAGTTCAGACATAATTCCTGAGAAGTCGTCTATCCCTGTGAGGCTGTAGGTATTGGCAGATACGATTTACGAGTCTGTGAAATAGTAAATAAATTTGATGAAATTGATCGTCTGTGAAATCTGGTTAAATCAGTGTGCGCCAACCAGTTTTCTCAGTAATTCAGCTAGCAATTCTCGTGCTTTGTTCAAAAAGACGTTTACAGTAAGGGTCAAACTTAAAAAAAACGAACTATGGTAGGTAATTACGGAGCGAGCGAAGCGAGCGGAGTCTTACGTAGAATAACGGAAATTTCTGAGTATGAGCGGCCGGCCGGCCGGCCGGCCGGCCGGCCGGCCGGCCGTGCGGACGCTTTTGCGAGGCTTATATCTCAGCAACCACTTGACCGATTTACACGCGGTAATTTTTATAGGGTAGCTTCATTCCTTCTACCAAGTATTGGACTATTCCCGATGCATGTGGGTGACCCCTTATGCACGTGCCACGTGCAAAACGAAGAGGTGTCAGTTTTGCAATTGTTGCAATATTTCGGTAACTACTTGGCCGATTGCGCTGAAAGTTGGCATGTAGGTAGGCACCCACTAGGCACTGCATATCCATGTGCCAGAGTTGGGGTGCTGCTGCACGTGCGCACGTGCAGGGGTCGTTTCCAGATCTCGAGAACGGCTGGACCGATTGCGCTCAAATTTGGTACACAGTTAGGGACCGGTTAGTAGGGTGCCGTGCAAAAGCCAGTCGGGACCCATTTTGCACGTGCGCACGTGCAGGGTGCCGCTCCCAGATCTCGAGAACGGCTGGGCCGATTGTGCTCAAATTTGGCACATCGCTAGAAACCGGTCAGTAGGGTGCCGTGCACAAGTCAGTTGGAGGTACCCCCTCGAAATTTCGCACGTGCAAGGCTCACCCTCTCGCTCGCTCCGTTAGTCGCCCCAAAAGGCGCTATACTGGTAGGTATAATACAATAAAACAAATTAATGTTAATGGCAACATTCCCTAAGCAAAAGGCAGAATCAAAACAACACAAAACACATTGTTTGGAAACTGGCCTTGAGTCCTGAGATGTGGTCTGAGATACTCTACAAAGAATTTGACACTGAAAATCCAGCTGAAAAGGCAGGTGTTAGGAAGCCCTGAGCCTAACTTCGGTCCCAAAATGAAATGAAAATGAATTAAACTGGCATTTTGTCTTATCTTTACAAGAAAACACAACATGCAGACCAAATGAATACAAAGTGGCGCAATATGATCAGCTGATCAAGCAACCAAGGATTGACTTTTAAGATCCTCTGTCCCCTAAAAAAAAGGATGTAAGCTGATGACGTATATTCATATGCCCTTTTGGTTGAATTACTCAAGAGAAGTGGATCTTCTTGTAGTGAATAACACTCACACTGGTGTTGATTTTATTGGATTTTAATATCGTGTTGGATGATTTTTTATAGAAAAAATCATTCACGAGGCAGTAGTTTGCAGTCCTAAAACTTTTTTGCAGTGTTTTAATCAGCTGGTTAAAAACTGTGTTATGGCGCATCTGTTTCGATCCTTAATAACCTTGTGTTTGTTCCCGCGTTTGAGATGGGAGAGGATATTATATCGTTTTTATACATATTATTTGAAGACTTCTCAGGACAAGTGAGTTATTAACACATATTTTTACATGATTCGTATCTTACTCACGAGCCAACAAGCCATGGCGGATGGGAAAAAGCAGATGTTGATCTCGCTTCCTCAGTTAGGAACATGGCCAAATCTGTAGTTTTTTATATTGTGATTTATGACTAGCTATAGTTCATTTTAGGGTAATGTGGAAAATAAGAACGCTTGTGGTAAATGTGATTGCTGCTCACTGTGCAGTCTTCAGGAACACATTTCAGTAATTCAAGTTCTTTTTGACCTTGCTTTTTTGATGAATGTGTGTAGGGTTTTTGTAGGCAATACCTCTTTGATCACAGTTGATATTTGAACAGCTGTAAACTGGAATTGAGTTTTAAAATTGTGGTATTTGTGGGGCCAACTCAGCCAAAATCAGGCTGCTGGAGTTTTGGTTGGACAATGGGTGGCTGCTGGGTGGGGCGGTAACTGAAATTGCCAAAATGTGGCATCTCATGTAGGGGTAAGCCAAGTGGAGAATGCAGGTTTTTTAGCATGCCGGTAATTTGGCGGTGTTTTTGCTTGGGGCGTGGTAGCATGCCGGTATCCCAGAAAATTTTTTGTGGGGCGGGGCGGTGCCGGTAGCAGCCCATAGGGAAAACTTTGCAACTCTAGTTACTACCGAGTTCCCCTGGCGTGGTCTGACAATTACTGATATACTGTTGCCGGTAAAACGTCAGATATCTTTTTATGATGGCCGCTTTAGTATGACCTTTTATACATTCTGATTCATATCAGAATAAAACTAGCATAAAGCCTGCTATTTATCTACATGGTGTACCCTGTGTATTCTCCGTTGTAGTATAAGGAAAGTTTATAGGGGTGCAACATAAATAGCTGTTTTCATATGCAACACCCGAAGACTACCATAATATGCATACTTACCTACAAAACACGAGATATTTTATCATATTTTATCAACAGTTTGGATGAGAAAAATCGTAAAGAATAAAGGAACTGTAATTTCAAATGTCCATTTGTTCATGTACTCTTAATAAAACACAGGTACTTAAAGAATATAGGAATTGTTATTTCAAATGTCCATTTGTTCATGCCCTCTTAATAAAACACAGGTACTTCACTTCGCACTAATTTCATCATTTTGCAAGAGATCCATCAACATCAGCCGGCTAAGGCTTACCTCCGAGGCTTCTCAAGAGCAATAGGCACTTCATATGCAGGATAGCACATAGCACGATCTATAGCAACCAGTACCCCAGAATTACCCGCAATTTGAACGCTGCAAATCACCGAACTAAACCTCGGAAGGCAAGCGCTACTGAGCTAAAGCGCCGCCAGCCACCGGCGTTCTGCACGTGTGTATCCGTGGCCACAAGCCGGTCGCGCACGCTCCCAGATATTACCAGCTCGTAAAGCATCTCATTCCCTCCAAACCACTTCACACAAAATGGATGTGAGAGCGTTCCATGAACCCTAATCAGAACACACGTGCAGCGCTGAAGCGGCACTCTTACAGGAAGCGCCGACCCGGCGGCCATCCCTCGTTGGGCCGCCGGCAGCAGCAGTGGCCTCCCCCACCGCGGGCGAGTCCATTCATCACTCTGTGTGACCTGCACAGACGGCATTTGCACGGCCGCCTCCGCTAGCGGACTGGGTGGCAGCTAATGGCAGACCCAGCCAGTAATGACCCATATCAGCGCGATTTCCTCAGAACTAATGGCTTTCCGATCGTTTCAGACGAGACCTGTTCGTCGAAGGCCAAGGACGACCCGTCAGCGCCGCTTGGAGAAATGATGGCCGCTCAGACGAGGCGTACTCGGCGCAGTGCGCCGCGCCACTCGACGCTTATTGATTTTTGATCACCGCCCTGAAGGTTTTTCGCCGGATTCCCTTTGTTTTTACGCGGCGCCTGGTCTCGCGGCGATCGCCAGGCGATGGTTTAATGAGAATGGGGCTGGCAGGTGGACGGTTAGCAGCCAGCGCCGCCCCTGCACTAACCCTCCGCCATGACGCCCCGCCTCTGTCGGACCAGAGCCGATACGGTTTTATTTATTCCATCATCGCCCGTAGATGGAGCGCACGCGACCGGATTCACCACGCGATCTACATCGCAATGGGGATCGGCTGACGGCATCAGCATATCGCAGTTTTTGCGCGGGCCGACCGTCTACAGTGCTTGTTTATTGTAGCCGACAAAGTGCAGGCTATGGTTATCACGAAAAGCGTAACTTTTTGCGGGGCTGTTGAATACGGCTCATGTACTTTTATCCTTTTTGTAGCTTTCAGTCCATTATTGCACGCGAACCTGTTCATGAATCCACGTATTGGACTGTTTCATCGGTAGTATAAAATATTCAAATGACAAGGCACACACGCACAAAGCTCTCGCCGCTTGTAGTTATCCAAGGGCAAAATACAAAGGTCACAGCTGATGGATTCCGCTTTACTTGTAGTCCTTCCCTAGCCACAAATGAACTGAATTCGCCCATTTCTTATATGTACATTTCAAAAATCAAACCCATTTGCGTAGAGTCCAGCATGTTCCAAAAGTAACAAAAGTTAATATGAGAAGCCCATGGCTAGATTATGATAAATTATCGATCCTAAAGTGAACCACGCAAGATCAGTCAACCTCGACCAGCTCCTGGCATGGTTCGCCCTCAATTGACGGGTGTCGAGAGCAGGGCACTGTTATAAATGATCCAACTAACACCTCCTGAGTCCTTCTAATGGTTGTATCGGACTTCCAAATGATCCGTGCTTTCGCTGGGAATAACGAGAGTCAGCGGGGTACAAATCACGCCCCCGATATGAGCCCTAATGGCTCTAATGCCGCAACTAGACGCCCTAACAGTCTGTCTATACGGCAATTGTTACCAAATTACTGGCTATTAGGCAAGCGTGGGAATGGCCAGAGGTTCCGCGAAGGTTATTTATTCAGATGTGTCATTTTTCAAACGAACTCGACGAGTTTCGTATTCCTTTCTTTTTGGATCATAACAATTTTTCCTCCCAAAATATTACCGAAATATTGTTATCTCTAGAAAGCGACATTGTTAAGGCGATAACCATGTCCAGAGACCATGACTGGCGTTCTACTAATGGTTCCTCAGACATCCATTAACCCGTCCTCTCTGCTGGATACAGCTACCGAAAGATTACAGCCTTCCCACCCGTCCTTCCTATTTTGGCTCGGCTCAAGGAGAGTGACGAGTCTATTCTCCATATGGGCCGTCGAAAGAATGCAAGTTTTCGAAATTACCAAAATCATGGGAATATTTGAATTAGCACCGAACCAATAATGATGTAAAAATCAAAGAATGCAATAACTACAGGTTCGTTTGTCTTTTTTGAATCTTCATTCAAATATTTTCAATTACGCCTTTTTTTGCCATGTTAATAAGGTAATTTTGTGACACTCATTTATTCCCATTTTATCATCATCAGCGAAGAAATAGGTAATTATCTTCCAATGCAAATGAGTACGTAATAGCATCACACTAATTCGTCGTTCATTTTTCAGCTTCAGGCAAATGCCGCCCTTTTCGCCCAACTTGTCAAATACAATAAATCCGTCATATTTCACTGGGAAGGACTGCGTCTTTTAGTCGCCGCTGGCGGAGGCGCCGGGAGCCGGTGACCCGCTCAGCCATTGTATGCTAATTGTCGATGATGCGGGAAATCGATCCATCTAGGTGACAGTCGTCAGCCGCTGGAATTAACGATCGCCGTGGGATGGCCATGACAGATCTGGATCACGTATCGAGGTGTCCAGGTCTACAGGAGGACCCCCCCCCCTGGAGGACCCCCCCCCTTATTTTGGTGCAACCCCCCCCCCCTGAGGTTTTTCTTAGCTACACGCCGAACCGTTTCAGATAGCCTGCTCAAATTTTCAGTACCCTCTGGGGCATCCTTTGCGCAACTTTTGGTATTTTTTTTGTCAAGGTCATGTCAGGTCACGGAGTTATGACGTCATAAAGGGAACAACCTCCGGCCAGATTTACGCTAAATTGGAGATTGCTTCACATTGGTATAGATGCCGACTGACCTGACACACTGATGGATTGTTTTAGAATCACAACTGGCTGATTTGACATTGGCACAATGTCCGTTGACATTTTGAAGGTTACTAAAGGTCAAGGTAAGGTCAGTGACCTCGGTTGACCTGTAATGACTTCTAGCACTTGTATGCCTTTTCGGGGTATTTTGATGCCCTGAATTCGAATTTGCTATCTATTTCAGGCATCGTCGGTTGTTTCTTGTAGTTCATTTTGGGTCAGGGTCAGGTCAGTGACGTCACACGCCTGACGTGACCCAATGCACAAATGACCTTGCAGACTTCCGATGCTCCCAACGCATCATTTTTAGAGTTATGACATCGAAATACACACTAAACGATAGAGAATTGATCAAGGATCACGATAGTTAAGGTTTCAAGTCGATATCTCTTACCGTTTTGCGGCAATCGGCGCGGAAATCTGAAAAAGTTAGATTTTTTCCGAAAATTTGACCTTTGACCGGTCATAAGTAGGTCAAATGTTGACCTAGGACCAAAACATATACCACCAATCGCGAGATCTCGTTGAGAGCAATCCGTTTGTCTTTTCCGCTAAGCTCTACGACACTCCGTTTTCAAACGCCAGGGGGGGGGGGGTCGCACCAACCTCCCCCCTGCATGGGCGAAGGTGGCAAAACACCGTTTACGGGCGAGGGTTAAAATAAGCTCTTGCCGGTTAAAAGTGCATCGAATTTGTTCCTCTTTCCAGCAGTGAAAACATGACATTTCTTAGCAATCTGAAAGGAAAGTAGAAACGTGAGTGCTCGAACGCATCCGTACTTTTTGGTTGGTTGGTGGTGGGTTGATGGTTCGATCCACCCCCGTTCTTACGCCCTGCGTAACCGTCCTCAGTCCTCACACACCCTGTGACCGTCCTCACACACCCTGTGACCGTCCTTACACCCTGTGTGACCGTTCGGACACCCCGTGTGACCGTCCCTACACCCCGTGTGACCATCCTTACACTCTGTGACCGTCCTCACACACCCTGTGTAACCGTCCGGACACCCGCTGACCGCGTCCTGTACCACCGCGGACTGTGCGCGATTTATGAAGTGACCGCTGCTACCGCGCGGTGGATTTATCGTCTACACGGCTGAGTCGGGCGTAACTGATGAAATGAATACTCCTATCGGGACTATCCGACACGGTGACATAAATAGTGACGACGGGCTCAGTGCAGCCGTGAGAGCGCGGTGCACTGTAGCGTGGAGAGAGAGAGAGAGAGAGAGAGAGAGAGAGAGAGAGAGAGAGAGAGAGAGGGGGAGAGAGAGAGGGAGAGAGAGAGAGAGAGAGAGAGAGAGAGAGAGAGAGAGAGAGAGAGAGAGAGAGAGAGAGAGTCGTGAGAGCGGCAGTGCACTACCGGAAGATCGAAGAAAGACAGGAGCTTCAAAAATGGCATCATATCAGTTCGAATTTTTAGAACTGTTCAGTTGTCTGTATCCTCCGGTGCATCAGTGGCCACTCGATGATTTTACGATGTCCATGAGTGCCTTTCAGCATTTTGAATAGCGCGACATGGCATGTTGTAAAGGTTGCAATTACTTAGTTCATTGCACAAGCAAACACGGACCTCCCTATTTCGAAGCGCACCATCAGAGCAAACGCAGCCGCCGCAGCTTCGTATAAAAAAGCACAAATGCCTGTATTCCAGCAAACGTAACATCAAACAACACAAAGCAAGCTCCAACCGTCACAAAACAGCATAACATTGGACCTCAATTCCTTCAGCCCTGAGAAATCAACAACATAACAACATCAACAATGTAAAACAGAGTCACTTCATATCCATTCAAATGACGCGATATTCCTTTTTAACCCGCGCGGGGCTGGGGGGGGGGTAAATTTTACCCCCCCTCGCGAATTTTTGCGATATCTCAAAAACAGCGGCGCGCAGCGCCGCCAAACTTTCAGTACCTTTTCTTACATCAATTTGACACGTTCCCTGAAAATTTGAGCGAAATCCGTCGGAAAATTTTTGAGAAATTGACGTTTTAGTGACGTCATGTTCGCCATTTTTGCCTCAAAAACGGCAAAAGTTCAAACGCCGCTAACATCTTCATTTTTAAAGGAATCAAGACGTAACAAAAAAGGGTATACGTAATTTTACTTTGTCTATAAAATGGCTATCTCGGTTTTTTGAAAATTTTGGATTTTGGCCTAAATTTTTTCAAAAAACTGACTTTTTGGGGAAAATCATTATAAAATCCAAAATTTTGAGTCTATCGAAAAAACCGGAATATATGTCAGAGAAGTGGTCTATGTGCACCTACATACCAAATTTTAGAAGAATCGGTTCAAAAATGTGGGAGTTATTCAAAATTTTATGACGTCACGACACACAAAATTTTTGAAAAATGACTTTTTTGGAAGTTCTAGAACTTGTACGGAAACAAAAATAGCACCATTCGATTCGCCGTGAAAAACTGCATCAGATAGACACCTTTTTAGGCCTTAACAACCAACTTCAAAATTTGACCTCACTTGACCTGACCTTGACCTGACCTCGACCTGAAATTCATCCAGAGGTGGTCCATATCACTTATTGAGTGTGCCTATTGAATTATATGAGTAAAATGACCCATAAAACATGTGTCGCACATGCCCTTTTCTATATTTTGTTTTTTGATGACCTGACCTGACCTGACCTGACCTTGACCTTGACCTCTGAATGATATTGTATGCAACGAATATTGTCTTGGTAGCCTAAGAACACGTTTTGGGCGATCAGTCTCAGCCCATGACTCCATTCTTCGGCAACTACGGTGCAAGGCCGATACTGTAGAAACTTGCAATTTGTACCCTTGACCTGACCTTGACCTTGACCTCAAACTTTAAATTAAGTACATGTTGTTAGTAGTTCGTGATGAGAGCTTTCGATTGGCGTTTGAATTTTCCAAATCGGACCATTAGTTCGGGAGATAACAGGGGGGTAAAATTTACCCCCCCCCAGCCCCGCGCGTTCGGCTGGAGACCCCAGCCCCGCGCGGGTTAACTCATAAGGCGTAGCCAAAGATCATCATGTGCCGTCGTTTTTAAGCGCCGCAGAAACGGGAACCCGCGGTGGTAGTTTGGATCCACCGCACAACATCTGAAACATGACACGTATACCATCAGCATAAATCAGAACAACGCGAAAACAATAATTACGCCTTGGTGACGTTCTCTGCTTCCTGAAATATATCCAGCTTTTTATATCCAGAAAACGCTTTAGGACTACAAAAGAATCGGAAGAACATTTATTGCCATCCCATACCAAACGGCATGCACTTCTGGGGACTTGCCTTTCACTTGATTTATGCAAGTTCACTTTCCTTATTGAGGAGGCTCAGTTAATATTTTGTTTAATGTTCAAAAATTAAGCTTGCAAACAATAGACAATGGACGTTATTTTAGTTGGCAATCGACCGGAACGTAAGACTTCAGTCACTTGCATCACCGTAATTCCATAAGAAGAAATAAACATCCTCTTTTCATAGTACTTTTTACTCATACATAATACTAGCTGTAGTTATCAAATATGGTCAAGACTGATAAGCATCTTGGGGATTGTATACTCGTACTCATAAGTACGTTTGAAGTAGGTAATACTTCGAGGACGTTACAGCACAATCTTTTAAGTTATTTTCTCGGAAAGTGGTGATGCTCTTCCATGTCCGCGAATCGGGCAGCAATGTGCTATTCTCCACAATCTCTCACTCACTCACTCTCACTCACCGTGTGTTATAGCCGCGAACACACTCGGGTGGCCCAGTGTCGTGCAGGCCCTCGCCCAGCTGCTAACACCAGCGATCTGGTATCGCCCGTCCGCGTTCAGGGTCATCAGAGAGCCACCGTCGTCCCGCTGCAGGTCACAGCAGGTCAAAGTAAGCGATCAGAAGGACTGAGGTCACAGGTCAGCGGGTACAGGTCACTGGTCACAGGTCACCGCGATCACGGGTCAGGTGTCACAGGTCAGCGGTCAGAAGGACTGATGGCACACATCAATTGCCACAGGTCACATATAAAAGGTCACAGATAGGCGGTCACAGATCAGCGGGTACAGGTCAGTGGTCAGGAGGACTGAGGTCACAGGCCAATTACCACAGGTCACAGGTAGGCGGTCACAGATAGGCGGACACAGGTCAGCGGGTACAGGTCAGTGGTCAGGAGGACTGAGGTCACAGATTGGTCAGTCATCACAGGTCACAGGTAACTGTTACAGGTCACCTATCCCAAGTCACAGGTCAGACGGACTGATGTCGCCGGTTACAGGTTATCGAGGACCTTGTCAGGGCCATAAAAAGAGCCAGTGTCTTCCGAGTTGATTCATGTGCTACAATGTCACAGGTCAGCACTCAGCAGCCAGCAAAACTTAGGTTATAAGGTCATAGTTCTGGAGAGAAAAGGTGGATTTGGAAGTAGGATGACGCATAGAGTGAAGTTCTCCAAATATCATGCAACACAAGCTTATAAAGGTTAGGCACCATCGCTCAGAGTTCTCAAACTCACATAGCAGGTGCCCGAGAAGCGGTCTCCTCCCGCACAGATCATGGATCCGTCCACCTGTCCGGGCAGGGTGTCGTTACACTCGCTGCGAGAGATGATCGGAAGCGTCACCTTCCTCAGACGCGAGGCCGGCGGCGAGCCTGAAACACGGATTAGAGCAAAAGTTACAACTGGGCGCACAGCTAGGGGCACTGTCAGGGTTACAAATAGAGACGCGACTGGAGTTACAGCTGAGGACAAAACTAGGAGCGGAGACAGGGTTAAGCCCAGAGTCACAAAAGGACTCATATTTGGGGAAACAACAACTAGGGTCACAGATGAAGTCACTTGGTCAAAGTCCAACTACATTACATATTTGGGCCAAGGCATAATCGATATCATATCACAATCACACAGTGAGGTTTCAGTGCTGTTATTTCTGAAAATGAGATTCGCACGGGCACCAATATAAGCTAAGATTTATATTTCTTCAGACCATCACTCTCTCCACGAACCCTCTTCCCATGTTCCACACTCACCGAAGAAGACGGCTCCCCATCCTGTAGCCACCCCCTCGTCCGACTCTGCGTCCAGTTCCGGCAGGCAGATGGGTGCCACCGCTCCCCCGAGCCTCTCCAGGGGCAGCGGCAGGTAGAGCTCCACCAGTGCCAGGTCGTGGCCGTAAGTCGACCCGTCAAACTCGGGGTGTATCACGATGTTGGTGGCAGGTAGCCGGAGCGCCCGTGGGTTCAGCGGAGAGAAGGATCGCAGCAGCACCACGGTGCGCGAGGCGGCGCGTCGCTCCACGCAGTGTGCGGCGGTTAGCACCCAGCGGTCCGAGATCAGACTGCCGCCACAGAACGGCATCACACCCAGCGGGGAAACCAGACCCACCTGGGGAGAAAGAGGAGGCGGTTCAACAGGACATCACACCCAGCGGGGAGACCAGACCCACCTGAGGGAGAAAGAGGGGATGGTTCAAAGGGACATCACACCCAGCGGAGAGACCAGACCCACCTGGGGAGAAAGAGGGGATGGTTCAACAGGACATCACACCCAGCGGAGAGACCAGACCCACCTGAAGGAGATAAACAAAAGGGACGCTCCGTCAGGGTCCCACAAGGGAGGACTCGAACCATCTGAGACAACCGGAAGGAATTGGGCTTAGCACTACATAGGCGTAACCACCAGGTCCTTCAAGAAGACATCATTTCAGGTTCTCGCATACACTCCGATTTACACCTGTTTCCTAAAGGCTGCATTGAAAGCAATACAATACGAGTACTATGTGCGGTAGGTGTCGCTACAGCTTGCGCCCGCGGGCAGAGAAAAGCTTTGCTGCTCGCCACCGTTGGTCGCGCGCAGCGCAGCAAATACATTTTTTGCAACGATTCCAGTGATGTAGCCCCTACTAACGTGCACGAACGTTGCAATGAACCGCTTGAGTACATTTAACACAGGAGAACTCTCACTAAGAAAAACAGTCCCCACCGACACTCCTTCCCCCTCCGAACTCACGTGCCACGGGAACTCATATCGCTTGGAGAGCGATCCTCCGACCACCCTGCCCTCTCCGCTGTCGTCGTACAGGCCAAACGTTCCCAGGTCGTAATCCAGTTCCAGCGCGCCCAGCGCCGACCCGGGCTCCGTCAGAAGTTCTTCGTCGTCAGGATTCTCCTCAGGCTCCGTCTTTGAAAACCCGCACTCTCCGCGGACCAAACCGTCAGTGGAGAGGACTCGAACACGAGAGCTGTTGTCTTTGTGTGTCGACGTTTATCGAAGTAGATTGAAAAAAAATGTTTTAGAGGAAAACTGATAATTTCGTATTTCTTTTTATCACAGTGTCACTTAACCCGCGCCCTGGTGGGGTCTGTTTATAACGCGACCTGGTGGGGGGGGGGGGGCTATTTTTTGCCCCCCCCCCCCTCGTATCTCCGAAACTACTGGACGGATCCGCAAAATTCAAACGGCGTTCGAAAGGCCTGTCAAATTTGTCGAAGGAAACCAAATTTCATTGACCTCGGGGTCACCGATGACGTCACAGGTCAGGTCAAATATGAAATGTTTCACCGTTCACGGGTCTGCTAGGGAATGCGCTATAACACCGAGGAAAACGCATTTTGTCGATAATCAGCGATAGGGCGTCAGCTGCCTAGTAGATATGTTGCTATTAGAGGTCACTGACAATACCAGGTCAGGTCACAGGTCAGGTCACCAAGGGTCACAGGTCAGGTCACATGAACTTAACTTTACTAAGGTTGTGTGATGCATGTTTTATGGCCAATTTTTCATTTCCAACTCAATGGTGTTGGTTATAAGACTATCAAGTACGGCTTAGGTCACTTTCTGGTGAAGTTCAGGTCAAGGTCAGGTCAAGGTCAGGCCAAAAAAGGTCAAATTTTAAAGTTGATAGTTTTGCATAAAATGGGTATTGATTCGATGCAGCTCGTCACGGGGAGTCTAATGGTGGTCTTTGTTTTGCGCTACGGGGTCTAGAATTGCTAAAAATTGAGTTTGAAAATTTTACGTCATCAATTTTGAACAGTTTTTTCGCTATACCTTCGCCAAAAAAAGAGGTATCAATCTCAAATTTGGTATGTGGATGGAAGGCGGTAAGGACTATCACATATATTCCGGTTTTTGCGAAATTCAAAAAACTTTTTGGATTTTTCCATTATTATATCCAATTTTTTTTTTTTATTTTTGGGGGTCCAAATCCAAAAATTTCAAAAATCCGAGATACCAGTTTTGTAGCCCTGTTGATTCTACAGCTTTTATGTCTTCATCATTTTTCTGTATTTGCAAAGCTATAGGCCTGGCAGCTCTTCCCGCGAAACCCTTTTTTGGGTCGAAAACGGCAGAACATGACGTCACTCTGACGTCATTTCCGGCCAACCTATCATAGCCTTTGGAAAAATTTTTGGTCACAATGTGTAAAATTGATGTCCGGGAGGGTACTGAAAGTTTGGTGACGATCGGCGCAGCGGTTCTGGAGATATATTGAAAAGTCTGGAGGGGGGCAAAAAATAGCCCCCCCCCCCCCACCAGGTCGCGGGTTAACGACTAGCGTTATTGAGAAAATTCATTAATTGCAAAGATAAAGTTAGAATGATAAACAATGTTGTGTGATAACGTTTCAAATAATCATAAACAAACGAGCAAAAGTGGCAAACATCTCATGCTTTAACAAAGCTGACCAGTAAAACAGGACCAAATGTTTAGCTTTTTATTTTCCCTGAGAGCACAAAACATCCCTACATTGCACGGTATAGTGCCGTTCAACAACGCGATCGCTGCTGCTTACTGCATGGCGAAGACGTGTTGCCATCAGTGAAGAGGTTGATGAACCGGGTGAGGGCGCCGGTGAACCTCTCCTGAAACACGCCCCTGGCCTCCAGTGGCACGGGCAGCGTCTGGAACCAATGTAAGGTCCAATGTGAGAGGGGTTGGCTGATCCAAAATGGTGGTCCAATTAGAGAGGTTGGTTGTTCTGGACATAAGGTGGATCTAAAAAGCTCGTACCTATTGGATGCTTAAGATGGACATTCTCTTCCAAAAGGGGTTTCAACCTTCCCCAAACTCTTTGGATTTCGGTTCTTAAAAGTTGGTCGATTGGTATACCCAAACGGTAACAGCACACAAACCCGCTCCTATCGCCTAACTTGGTATCCTCGGGACCCACTTCCCTCCCCAAACTGACGGCCAACTCACCCGCGTGGTACAGGAGGTGCCGAGCAGCGTACAGAGCCAGCTCACCACCACCAGCAAGTTGACCTGGTGCATCTTCTGCGCACACACCCTGTGACCCGACCAGTGACCACGGACCGACTGACCTGCACCGGTCCCCGAACCGCGCCAAAAGCACCCGGCCAGCAACGAAAGTGGAGCCGGAAGCACACACAAAAACATGCCGAGCGCCAACCGGAAGCCGTTTCAAGGCATGGACCGGCGGTTGATAGAAGTGAAGAAGGAAAGCTGTAGCAGTGAAAGAAAAGTGAAAACGCTTGGAATGAAAGTGAACGTTTTCTGTTTGCCATTGGCTTGTGGTTACTGGTGTCCCTATACATCAAAAAACATAACATTAGAAACCCAAAAAAGTCATCCCATATGCTTTTGCAGCGTTTCGATAGCTCGAAATATTAAAAAACGAATCAACTTTTCATATGCGTATTTACGTTCAACTCATGAAAAAAACTCATGGTAATAGGAGCAACCGCCAACCCACACTGTTGGCTGGGCCAAGGCCCAGCTGCCTGGCAGTCCAGCGGTCTGGAGTCGCCAATGTGCGGGTGGTCTGCGCACGTGCTCCCACCTGTGAAGGGGGTCGGTGAGGTAGGTGCTTCTGGTTACGGGATTCGGCCGATAATTGGGTGTTTTGGGATGTTTTGAGCGAGGCCCGTGCTCCACCCCCAAAATATACACACCCTGCGTCATAGCAATGCATTCCGTAACATTCTTCTCCCCAAGAAATGCCAGTTTAACCACGCACCCTTCGCAAACTTACGCTCCTTCAGAGCGAAGCGAATCCGGCCTAATTTCCAGTTCGTAAACCTGGGTGGCGGATGAACTTGAACTGAAGACTCAAACATCCATTACTGAGCTACGCCCGGTGCATGGGCGGCGCCACCGGGGGGGACGGGGGGGACAGGTCCCCCGCTATCGAAAGTTAGGGGGGTACAGTACCCCCCTATCGGCGAGGCCCGTTCAATAGTTGATAACAATGCATTATAGAGCTATCCGTCGCATTTAATGCATCGTTGGTTAATCAAGGCAGGTTCTGAATAAAGATTGCTGTTGGGATGCATCGCAGGGGGTCCTGGCCATCTGCAAAAGGTGTGGAGCTGTGATGCCTGTAGTTATAAGGTGATCGGCAGGGCCTCGGGGATCGTGCCCCCTTTTTGGGGCGCCAGGCAGGGTTATTACCTACTTATTACCTCCCCACCCCACTGCCAGACCCCATTGCCGATAATACCAAGTTCACTGAAATTCCATAGATTTCCGTTACTATATGAAAATTTTCCATTCCTAATTAGTCAAATTCAAGCATGGCAGTTCTACCACAGGAACCATTTGAAATCTATGCCATTTAACCCCAGCACTTGTGGGAAAAAGTGTTCGGATAGATCACAGGCAGGACCAAAAAAGCACGCAGTAGCCCAAGACCTTATAATTGGATATAGCATCGGCTCCCCCAGGGTGAAACAGACCAGTCAAGAAACCTGTTCCATAAGAAGAGCCACTAATGCTAAAGAGATGTGGGATGAGGTTTCCAGAGACCTTCATTACCTTCCAAAGGGGGTGCCCCGCCATTTGCCAATCCCTGCTGTAGTTGTTACGATTGGAGGGTGAATATGAGAACGATGCAGGTCGTGCCAGCTCGATCATGACGAACACAATGGTGCCGACATCACAGCTCTACTGCCATTTTTGACGAAGTTAATCAACAAGGACCGGAATCCTACCCTGGGGCATTTCACCTGCAGAGGTCGCCGGACCTGAGACCCTTTCACTCAATTTTTTCAACGGTGCATGCGCTCGTTTTTCCCGCGAAGCTCTTGGCAAGTAAAATCCATCAGAAAGTGTGATCAAATAACGGCTGGTGACCTTCCATGACCTAGCATGGCCTTTTGAGTGACCACCGATGACATGACCACTGACGGCTAGCCATTAGCTGCACCCTGCCCGTTGCATATGGATCAGGTGGTGATGTCATGATTCTGAAATTATATTGCGGTTTTGGCGCACTTGTCAGAGCAGAAGACATTCCCACTTTTCCTCCATGACTATATGATGGTGAAGCCCTGAAGCTGACCAGACGTAAGATCGAAAATTTGAAAGTACGAAACGTAAGAATAGCTGGCACTGCTACTCATACCTAAGCAATTCGCAGCTTGTAGGAAACCAGCTTTGAGTTGGCAAGACTGCAAATTTTGATTTAGAGGCAAGGATGCTTGAAAAGGTGATCGATCTTAGGTGTCCTAGGATAAGTTTGGAAGCGGGATGCACCATTCGATGTGTTTTGGGCCTTGCCAAGTTTCGCGGCGTTACGTGCCTCGTTTTTTTTTTTGCATACACGATCAGTATCTACTTTTGGGATTTTCGATTTTCGGTCCCCGTCCCCCCCTATCGAAAACCCGTGGCGCCGCCCCTGGCCCGGTGCCTCAATAATTTGCTGGGAACGGTCCAAATATCGCATCAATCATTTCTCACGCACCGGCCGGCTACGCTCTCCCCGCGTGACCCCAGGGGGAGGGGCAGGGATGCGGAAGGTCGCCGAGGTCAATGTCACGAGTTCAGGTCGGCGGTGGTGGTGGCTGATCGCAGCTTCCATCTCTATTGTTCCCGGTCGGATACCTGTCCGATGGGACTTACATATTTGTTAGCTGTTGTCTACCGCTGCATCGGCCTTCGAGCTTGATGAATTTGAATTTCTTCTTCTTTGGGGAGCATTTACTATTCTGATGATATGCTTTTTTCGATAGTGATTGTGTGTGTGTGGCAGTGTTCGGATCAATTTTAGGACATATTCTTCCCATGTTTGTTTGTGGCTGAGAGTAAACCTCATTATCTTTCCAATATGCATCGAGATAATGCCTTTTCACTGGCATTTTTCACACAGCACATCTCACTTTGTGCTAGCCGAAAGAAATCTAAGTCGACTTTTGATTGCTGGTTGGCACGATCGACCCGGGTCTCTTCTGCACAAAACATATCGCTCGATATTCATCCCACCCGACTACCGTGATTTCGCCGATCACTCGAAGATACGAGTAGAATGTCGCTGCTCATTACCATGAAAGAGTTCTCGAAAAATCGAAAAAATGTACGTCTGTAATAAGTGGGTATATGTTGCCTCTGGATGACTGCAGTACTGAAATTCCGAAGCAATTAAGTCATTTTCACGTCTTAAAATTGTCCTTAGCGTCCATGTGCAACAATAAATGATACGTTGCCTTTCTTAAAGTCCTCCAAAGCAATTTCCTCAGATCTCTCTTTGAATTAATTTGCTCTCAGGCCAGGTGAGACACCCCTCTCCCTCGCCCTCCCAATCTACCCCCGGCCTGGAGCGGCTGCCGCCACCGCCGCCCGAACCCAGAGACAGCCCATAACCGGCGAGAGCCGGTGTTTATCGCTGCCGGGAGCTGCCGACAGAGCCATTCGGACGTGCTCCCGCCGCTCCCGGTGCCACTGCTCCGCGCCGGGTGAGGAGCTGCAAACACGGGCCACGAGCGGCTGCTAACGACCCCCTCCGGGCCGGTGTCTGTTAACAGTCCCCCTCCGGCCACCGGCGAAGGCCAAGGTTCGACGGAGCAGGCACAAGCCACACTCGGGTTTGGCTTCGAGAGGAGAGCTTAGGCACTGTGACGTTTACGGAATACTGACGAAAATTCTCCAACCAAAGACATCTTTCTCGTTGATCCTCGATTCTATATAACGGGACTTTCGTTTTACCTTTCAATAATAGCTCGTTGCGGTGACAAAGCTATGTAAATCAGAGGCTCATAGCACCTTCTGATCAAAATAATGACGTTTCTGGTATGTACAGCGGGATAATGAATACAAACGAGTGGCCTGAACTTGTGCAACTGCAGAGGACGATGTTCGGTGCTATACGAGCCACGTGCGTCATAACAGCGGCACGGATAACGGTGCAGTTTGCGTTCCTGGTTCTGAATCCGGAACCTTGTTAACACACTATTATCAGGCCGATAGCTGAGACTTGCGTCACGTTACTGCTCATAGCGGTCCAAAACATGCTAGTTTACAGTGATATTTTTATTGGTTTCGAGCCTAAAACATTGCCAAAACAGAGGACGTTGGTAAAAGTTTGGATCACTGTCACTGCTAAAGAATAGGCTCCTGACACATGAAAACCTGGTTATATTGTACTTAACTGAATAAAATGACATAAAACAAGGATAAGCTGGTATTGCACAAAATATACGAAGAGCAACAAGCACCAACCAGTGACAAGCAAATGACGATCGGAATCGCTGTCGATTCCGAGCCCGAAAGTGATGGCTTTGGTGGCATATATCTCTAAGGAGGCGGCTGTTACAAGCTATCAACCTTGCTTAACATGAAAGTTTCAATCCCCTACCAAAGTATCAAATCTATCTTACAACCCTAATGCATTGCTCTCCCCTTCCTTGACCAGCTCGCCCTATCACAATGGGTCGGCCTTGTGCAAACACCCCGATCAACGACGGTCTCACTTTCTCACTCACCCCGTCTGCCGTGATGACCTCTGCGTGACTCCGTGAGGTGATGGCGGTGCCCTGACCCGGCCACCCCGAGATGGAAAGTGCAAACTGACCGTCCGGCGGGCCAGATTGGTTTTCGCTGACCTGACAGTTGACCTAGGAGAGAGGGAGAGTCTTACGGGTGGGTGTTCAGACGGGCATGAGACGGGAAGGGTGCAGATTTCAGCGGTGTGAAACTAAGAACCAGCTGACTGAATGTCTGCCGCTTTTAGCACTGCATTCAAAATGGCGAAAACGGCAAAATGTACTTACGTAGAGGGCATATGTATTCTTCCATTATAAGGGATTCAAAGGTAGATTATTAGGTAGCGCAAGCAATTTCAGACTTATAAAAAAAACATTAGGCATCTGAGTTGCAAGCTATTCTTTATATTCCCTTCGGCGTGTACGCAGTATTCTAATGCACTTAGCCCGTGCGAATAAATCAGGGCACTAACAGCTACAACATAAAACAGCGCGATCTAACAAGCTCCCACACTATTTCTTTCGACTGGGAACGTCCTAACGAACCGACTGAAGACTTAGCACCGTCGGCACCATCCTCAGCCATGTTTGTCGGCACCGTTCTTGGGCTTAATTACCGCGCTCATAATAGCCGGTAATCCATGACCGAAGGTTTGTGGACCGGTTAATTGGTCCTCATCCACTCCCTCCGACCGAACTCCCGTCTGAACCGATAATAGTCCGGCTAATTGAGGGCTACCGAGTGGCTATATTTATGGATTAACCCTTCGGTAGCCGGGGATGGACCCATCCGATGGACCCAAGTTCCAAGGACTCCGTCCCGATTTGTCTTCAGGACATGGCCCCCGGCGCTTCATGGGAAATGGCCAGTGGTGGACGGCAATATAAAAGGAATAAAAGTTTCTAAAGGCATACTTTGGAATTGGTTAACTCAAACAGCGTTTACATTTTCCGGCATAGGAAAAGCAGGTTGAACTAGGCACATGATGAAGTAGTCTCGAATGAACAGATAAATGAAATAGAAAATTGATAGGGTGATGAGGAGAGTAAAATCAGATCAGGGCGAGAGAGAGAGAGAGAGAGAGAGAGAGAGAGAGAGAGAGAGAGAGAGAGAGAGAGAGAGAGAGAGAGAGAGAGAGAGAGAGAGAGGGAGGGACTCCAGGGGCGGATCCAAGGGGGGGGGGGGGTCACATGGGTCATGGCCCCCCCCCCCCCCTTGAGGCCCGGGGGCCCAAAGACCCGCCAGGGGCACCACCGGCCTATCAGGGGTATCACAGTCCTGACAGGGGCACCACAGGACCGCCAGGGGCACCACAGGCCTAGCAGGGACACCACGGGCCTGGTGTCCCTGGGCCCTGACAGGACTGTAACGCCCCTGACAAGCCTGAAGTGTCCCCGGCAGACACGTGGTGCCCCTGACAGGCCTGAGGCGCCCCTGCAAGGCCGGTGGTGCCCCTGGCAGGCCTGTGGTGTCCATGGCAGGCCTGTGGTGCCCTTGCTAGGCCTCTGGTGCCCCTGACAGGCTTGTAATGCCCCTGGAAGGACTGTGGTGCCCCTGGGCCCTGACAAGCCTGAGGTGCCCCTGACAGGCCAGTAGTGCCCTTGCTAGGCCTGTGGTGCCCCTGGCAGGCCTCTGGTGCCCCTGACAGGCTTGCGGTGCCCTTGGAAGGACTGTGGTGTCCCTGGGCCCTGACAAGCCTGAGGTGCCCCTGACAGGCCCGTGGTGCCCTTGTTAGGCCTGTGGTGCCCCTGACAGGCCTCTGGTGCCCTTGCTAGGCCGCTGGTGCCCCTGGCAGGCCTCTGGTGCCCTTGCTAGTCCGCTGGTACCCCTGCGCCCGCAGAGGACTGGTGCCCCTGAAAAGTCTGAAGTGCCCCTCGGCAGGCCCGTGGTGCCCCTGACAGGCCCAAGGTGCCCCTGCGAGGCCGGTGGTGCCCCTGGCAGACCTCTGGTGCCCCTGGCAGGTCTGTGGTGTCCCTGGCAGGTCTGTGGCGCCCCTGGCAGACCTGTGTTGACTGGTGCCCCTGCTAGGTCGCTTGTGCCCCTCACAGACCTGTGGTGCCCCTGGGCCTTGACAAGCCTGGCTATGACAGGCTCGTGGTGCCCCTGATAGACCAGTGGTGCCCTTGCTAGGCCTGTAGTGCCCCTGGCAGGCCTCTGGTGCCCCTGCTACCCCTGCGTCCGGAGAGGACCATGGTGCCCCTGAAAAGCCTGAAGTGCCTCTCGACAGGCCCGTGGTGCCCCTGGGCCCTGACAGGCCCAAGTTACCCCTGCGAGGTCGGTGGTGCTCCTGGCAGGCCTCTGGTGCCCCTGGCAGGCCTGTGTTGACTGGTGCCCCTGCTAGGCCGCTGGTGCCCCTCACAGGCCTGCGGTGCCCCTGGAAGGACTGTGGTGCCCCTGCCCCTAGGGGTGCTCATGGGCCCAACAGGCCCGTTGTGCCCCTGACAGGCCTGTCGTGTATACTTGCTAGACCTGTGGTGCCCCTGCTTCCTGGCAGGCCTGTGGTGCCCCTGGCGGGTCTGTGGCGCCCCTACAAGGCCGTAGGTGCCCCTGACAGGTTTGTGGTGTCCCTGGAAGGACTTGGTGCCCCTGACAAGCCTGAAGTGTCGAGGACAGACGCTTTAGACGCCAGGGTCAAGTTCGTCGGACTGACAACGATTTGCTTACCTGATAACGTTCCTGGTAAGTACTCACTACTCAGCGTCCACAACATATATACACATAGCACACTCATATAAACTTGCTTACAATTGGTAAATGTGGTTGTGGCTAAGAGTTAAGATACTGACTAAAAATAAAAAAAATAAAAATAAAAAACTGAAAATGGGGGCACCACCAAAATGAAGTGGACGAAATCCGTTGAGTTTTTAATTTTGGGTATAGGTAGGGGCACCACTTCGATTCATGACCCTCCCCTTGGAGTTTTCCTGGATCCGCCCCTGAGGGACTCGCTCAGCCGTCAGTCGCCGGTCCGGGTGGCAGTAGCCCGACCGACCACCGCCAGTCCGTCCGTCGTGTTTTTGTCCTGCTGTGCTGTGCGCGCCGCCTTTCTCCGCTGATCAGATTCCGGTCCGATCGGTCCGGACTGATCCCGTCCGACAGAGTTTTTCTGACGGACAACGCACGGAGCTGCAGTGGACAGTAGACAGAGGGGGAGGGAGGGAGGGGTGGAGTGAGAGAGAGGGAGGGAGGGAGAAAGGAAGGGCTACTGAAGGAGACATTGGATTGAAGGCTACACGTCACAGGTGGAGGGAGAGGCTGTCGAAAAGGGCACTATAGATCTACTCAGCAACGCACCGGCGTTTATTGCTTTTGATCTTGCATAAACTTATAAATGCGAACTATTTTCGTGCATTAGCCATTTTTTCCTGAAGTAAAATACCAACACTTGGGCGAAATCGCGGTTGAAGTACCTATAGCACCAACATATCGCACGGTGTCGCTTTTCAACCCGCCAGCCATCAATCAGCGCCACGACTTTACAGGCATGTTCTAGCCTACAAGATACTTAGGGGAGAGTGGGGCAAAGCGGCCACCTTAACGCTTGTCACGATGCCAACGCTTGATTTCTAAACTTGGAAAGATTATTTCTATACCATTGTGATCCCTATTAAGTTGCCTTTGATTTCAACTGCGTTTTATTTCCAAAGGCGTCCACATATGAAAGATATTGACAAAACTTTAAACCTATGCATATTGGCCACTTTGCCCCATACCCTGGGGCAAAGCGGCCACCGGCGTCTTCTCAAGTCCCGATATGAGAAACAAAATAGTTGCCTCGTGTACGACTAGGGTATTTGATGGTGACAAGGTTAAGCGAGGATGGATGTTTACTTTATCATCTTCCACCTGTAGGTAAACAGAGAAAAGATTTTCATGAAAAAAAAAAACATTTAATGGCATTATTTGGTAACTCATGCAACTGAAAAGTGTCCAAGATGAATGCATGACGACACATTTGAATATAAATAATGTTTTTTATCCAGATGGAAACAACTTATGGCCAATTGGGGGGTGGCCACTTTGCCCCGGCCACTTTGCCCCGCGCATACCGTCCGAGACAAAAATATTCCAGCTTAGCTATTAGTGGGGTAAAAAACATTAAAATTGGTAGAATACATGTACGATAACCATGCAATGCATGGACAAGAACGCTTATAAAAATTCCAAACGGTTATGGAATAACATAACATTAAAAAATTGTAAACATAGTTGGTAACCTGGCAAGAAATGCTTTTCCGTGTTTCACAGAACAATGGTGATGGGCCTGAAACCCCGGTCTGGCTCATTCGAACGACCGTGAAGAGAAGTATAATTGGAAACCATAAATTGGAACTGATGCCAGCTATGAAGGGCTAAAACGATGGGTGGCCGCTTTGCCCCGGGTGGCCGCTTTGCCCCACTCTCCCCTACAAATGTAAGACACATCGACCAATCGAAAAAATAAGTACGATTCACCCTTATATGAGACATCCGCTCAGGAGCACTCCGTCCTAGCCCGCACCCCACAGTGTGTTCTGTTCTTTTTTTCACAGCTAACACCGCCGCACGATTTCCGTGAAAGGTGCGATGACAGCGCGTTCCCGCCAGGAGACACCACCTCAAATAGCACGTGAGCCCGGTCAAATTATCACCGCCGATCGCAGTGCTCGTGCAGACACGGCAACGCGTGTCAGGAGCCCCAGACTGGTCCACTGTGATAATGTAGCGCTGCACCCGAAACTAAGGGCACGCAGCAGTGTGACACGACATCCGACACCATTTCTCCACAATTTATCAAAACTCGAAGAGGGAAGAGGAAAACTCATGAGCATGTTGATTCGAGACATACTTGCCTCAGTCAAGCCTAAAATATGTTGTCGAGGCCATTGTGCGAGTATTTGTCCGATGTCTTACAACCCTGATGACATTCTCAAGGCCATCTCCTGAGCAAAATATCCGTTTTTTATTTGGACCAGACTTTCATTCTGTAGCGGCCATTCCGTGACCCGAAGGACCTATGTACGTATGTACTTCTTCAGAACTGAACAAAACAGAAGTAGGTAGCACTAGGAAATGAGACAGCATTAAAATTAATAATTTAGATTTTAGAAGATAGCTTTCATTCAATAAATGTTGGAGGTGGCATTTTAAATAGAAAATAAAGTTTAGAAAATCAGCCTTAATGTAGAAAATCACGGTCAAAATGAGTAGCGTCAACATTGAGCAGCATGTTTATTACAAGAAGTAAATGCTTGAATGGCATGCACCTACTACTCAGAACTCAAGATTTTCGTGCACTTAAATCCAGCTTGTTAACCTCTTTTTGATAATTCACGGATTTACCTTATTCGTTCAGTCGAAATCATGATTTACGCGGCGAGGTGCCTACAACCATACGTCTCTTCATTGGCCTTCATAGTAAAAAGATCACATCCCCCATTACCACCAATATATGCAGTATGCACACATAATGGCGTGTAGTGGATAGCACAGCAAGACGAAAAACGCGGAAATTTGTTTGCAAAACCTGAGCGATAGCGTCCCCGCAACTTGGTCGCAACCCGTCGGCCAATGTCTCCTTTAGCTGGATGATATTTCTGTGATTTGGCTGTTGTGCAATCAAAGCTTATGCTGGCAATATTAGCAATATTGTATCATAGGTGTTGACGTTTGTCCAGTTTTAACGTATCTGGTCAAGGTAAGGAGATAATCAATGGTTCGTTTCTCGTTGGAATCTTGACGTGCCCATATATTGGGAAGAAGTGAATCAAGTCCCAGTCGTTATATACTTTGTATCTAGGTAATATCGTTACTCAATCATTTATGCTATTTTCAACGACATTCTGTTTCCCTGTAAAACTGCTGAGCACCGGAAAGAAAATTATGCGAATCGCTGCTCACATTATACTCGTATAAATGATCTTACTAAATATTTTCTTCATTTTTCTCATATGCTATTGGAATGATTGGTAGTCTACCTTCCTTTTCAGTCACAGTTACAATGCGATGCAAAACTGCAATCACCCCATCTACCATGCAATGATGCATGGCCGCTAATTATTGCCTTCTGCAATACTCATCGAAAATGTGTTTCAGTTCATTGGTCACATGTCCTTTAGTCGACCAGCTCCACAACTCACGCACAAACACCCTTAGCCTCGAGGCAGAGGGCGGTCCAACGGACCACAAGTCCCCGTCCTCCGCGAACCTGCCTGCCCGGGGCAGTATTTCCCGACCAAAGATTGACACAGGTGGTCATTTGACCCGAGACGCCGGAACGCGGCCACGCCACAGCGCAAACAGTCCCAACGACTGTTTGATCTACGCCGAACCACGTGCCGGGTCGGGACCGGCTCCTCGGGTCTCGAGATTCGACTTAATTGTCGGCGGCTGTGACAGTGCCGGCGCCTGCGGCCACGTCGGCCCGTTAGCTGTTCACCAGCGTGCTATTAGGCGTGTTTGCTTGAGAGGCGGTGTGGACGCGTGACAGTGGTTCGAACGTGACCTGGCCGCACGTGCTGAGCTCTGCTGAAGACTTGCTGCTTCCGGGATGGACGAGAAAGTAGCTAGAGGGAATCTGAACATGAGGTATGAACTAGACAGCTGTGGAGACGCCTTTCGAAAACTTACATGCAAGTACCTGAGGGTGCGTGGTAGCGTCATCGTGATTGGCGTCATCTGATGGTAGCGTGTCTGAGGACGCTGCCGCTGCTGCTCTAAATCCGGTACTGTCCGATGACAGGCATGAACGGTGGAATAGCGTGCCTTGTCCATTTAAACCTCCGCTCGCCACCAAATCAGATCAGGAAATCTGCACATCGTCCGCCACCGAGCGGATGGCGTGCCCACAGCAGTAAGCAAGTTAAGCCGCCGTTGAATCTGGTGATGTATCGACAATGAGCACAGCGACTGTAGGATCATAACTAGACATCTTTGTCCCGCCGCTGGGTCACAATTGGACAATGAGAAATGCCTTGTTGGCGTTAATTCTTATGGCAGTAGCAAATGGCCGCCGACTGACAGAAATAATCACTGCCTAATGTGAAACACGGTCTGAACGGGGGTTGAATAGAAAATCAGGATGGCACTTAGCAAACAAGATAAGTAATTCTGAGAGCCCATTCACTGGGCCTCGTTACGGCGTAGTGGCGGCGTCCAGCCCCCGCGTCCGATGAATGCAGATATCAACCCGGTGACCTGGGTGACCTCAGTGACCCGTGGAACCACTGCACGGTGACCCCGGGAGCAGCGTGACCTGGTAGAGAGACATCTCTTCGCCGCCGGCGTATACGGCGCTCAATGGGAGAGTTCGTCTGAAGGGAACGCGGCTCTTCTTTTGAAAACGTGCAACGCATCCAGACGCAGTGCTGGGTGGAGAGAGCCATCGCGTTGGGTTAGCCTCTTTGCAGCCGTGCGTCCATGCTGTCACTAAGAGGACAGACATGTTGACATATAAGAGAGATGCGGTTCGTGCATGATGCAAGCGTGGATTGATTTGACAAGCGTGGACATAATTTCATGAGATTCACTTGGCTTGGTGAATGGTTCTTGAGATGCCTATCCTGCATCAATATTCACCAATATTATTTCAGTGAGTGCGAATGCTCAAAGTTCAAACTAACATAGGACCCCACCGGCACCGCAGTTCCTTTCCAGCAGATGGACGTCGTATAACTTGCTGAAAAGAGTAGCAGAGCTAGAGATGCCACAAATTTGCAATTTCATTACCCGCCCCGCCCCGCAGCTACCCCTTGCCCAACCACAACTACCCGCAAGCTGCTTTTGGCTGAGCCGAACCCGCAAAAAACCCGCAATTTTAAAAACCTGCTATTGCAAGAAAAAAAATACAGCTGGGTCAATACTTGAGCTATATAAACCTTACTTGCTTCATTGCTGTGCAGAAAAAGACAGCCAAACAAATAGTAATGACTTGAAATTGCTATGCTAAGTCCTCAGGAAGTGCACACTGGATAGTGGACAATGAATAATGCATCAATACATTTGAAATTCCTTTCTGAAAAGAGTTCAGTAAAATCTTTCTCTCACCTTACCCTTCAGCATTGGCTGAGGATCAAAATTTCACTCTGGCTCCCTCTCAATGTTAGGCTTCTTTGTTATCAAAATGAATGTTGATATAAAAAGATATGCGATTTCCAGTTAAAAATAAATAGTGACACGGTGAATAATGAGTATCCAGTCGATCTACACATAAAACAAATGCAAAATCCCAGCAAAATCCAACTAACCACCAATGAAACCACGCATTTCTGGAAACATGCGTCAGAAGCGTCACCAACAGCTGATTGCAAGGAATGTTACAGCGAAATTATTGCGGCCGTAGTTAGTGCGAAATTGTTGCGAAAACACTGTTGTATAATGCATTTTCATGTGCCATTCTGATAAAATTATTTTACACAACAGGTAAAGTTTTACAATTCAGAGGTTAATCACCGGTTGAGAAATGAAGAGAGTAGACAGTAAATACTAAACTAAATGTAATAATTTTATAGATGGTCTTGCTTGGTAATGCCCTCCGGCTGGTCCTCTCTCGGCATACAAATGATAAGGGCCCTGTTTCACCGGCGATAGCAGCAAGCTGCTATCACGTTTCGCGAGCTGACGTCATGTCGTGACGCCATACTGTTGTCGTAATGGGTAGTTCCGGCGCACGATTGCCGCGACCTTTGCGGCGGCATTAAGTGACGTATGAGCCTAAAAGTTAAGAGTTTACGCAGTCATGATAGTATATATATTTTTGATATATATTTTTTCAATATGATGTATTTAAAAGAAGTTGGGTTTAGGAAAAATTTGGACATTAACTTCGAACATTTAGCTGATGACGTAAAACAATATTGCGGCAATCGTGCGCCAGAATTGCCCCTTACGTCAGCAGTATGACGTCATCACATTACGTCAGCTCGCGCAATTTGATAGCAGCGTGCTGCTATCACCGGTGAAACAGGGCCAAGGACGTAAAAAGACAAAAGAAATAAATGCGACCAGCTACGTGGTTTCTGCTATTTTGAGGTATTCAAAAACCAAGAAAGAAAAATTGATTGTAAAATTATTGCGTCATCAATGACAGCTTTCCTTCGCCTCAGAGACCAAAATTGTCGCAGTCAAATGCCAATCCTTGTCAGAATGTCGGAAGTGCGCCGGTATTGTATTGCGTGGTATTGCGTTATGTTTGGGCCGCATGCCAGTCAATATTTTGATTTTTTGTAAGGGTAATTGGTGTGTTATTTTCGTAATATAGGGTGGAACAGAACATAGAGTAGGATAGGTACCTAGAATCAATGAATTTGCATCAAATTTTGTTTAGCTGATAGCTCTTTTTCATGCCGACCAGACGCAAATAAAGTAACATGTGGCATTTGCTCTGATTTTCAACATCTCATTTAAGTCTGGGTTCTTCCATAATGTATATCTAGTGCACACTGCACATAGACTTCAGTTCAGCTTCCTATAAGTTTCCTTTCAGGTTCTTCTATGTTTTATGGAATGCTTTCATCAGCATTTATTTATGCTTTGTAGTTTGTTTCTTGTACCCTGGTTTGGTCATTGCTAGGCTGTGGATGCTATTGCTGGTTGTTTTCAGTTTTGCATTTGAAATGTGCTTCCTTGATATATTTTTATATTTGGTTCTGTTTTAAAAGCTGTTTTGATGAATATTGTATTGTTAACCTGAGCAAATGCACTTGGCATTGTGTTTTGCATCTAAAAAAATCAAAAAATAAAATTTATAGGCTCTTAAGTCTGACCGCCAAATACCCGCCACACGACAAGTTTTGCTTCTCGAACCCGCCAAAAACCCTGCGGGTTTTGAAAACCCGCAGAAAGCGGGTTCGCGGGTTCAAAAGTGGCATCCCTATAGCAGACGCCAGACACCAAGAAGACAGGATAGTTCTGTCGCGTGACTGGTGTTAAACCTCTTCACGGCCAGACAAATGGACAAAAACGGTCCGACGAGAGCACATTCTTCTGAATAACATTGGACCCTTCCGCTCCTCAAGTCACGTGTCCTTCACTCTTTGATGATGTTCTTGTTTGATGCCAGGAAAAACACAGACGGAGGAAAAACTCCGAAGACAAAAAGTGGAGGCGGTGTCGCGATATGAAGAATCCAGAGCATGGCTTGATGCTGCTGTATAGTGAAGATCATTAATTTACCCTTTCACGAGGCATGTAATTTCGGAAGACAAAATGAGGTTCACAAAAAGAAGACTGAGACTGAAAAGAAGACAAAAAGAAGACTGAGAAAAGAAGTATACTGAGACAAAAGTTTCTTTGTCCTAACTCATCGGTCGCAGGACTAGCACAACAATGACACTGGAAAATGGACACTGGACATACGGTTGCCTTGAGCTGGACGCTGAGGACCGCAAGTACGAATAAAAGCCAATCCCACCACAACGCGTGAGGGGGACTTCAAGCAATAGGACTCTCCCGTAGACCCAATTAATAATACGATGCTTGCGCAGAGAACTATTTAGTTTACTACAGGTAACTGCCCGCTCTGATACATAGCCCATAACCGTTTTCTCAAGGAAGTATCTCTCTCTCTCTCTCTCTCTCTCTCTCTCTCTCTCTCTCTCTCTCTCTCTCTCTCTCTCTCTCTCTCTCTCTCTCTCTCTCTCTCTCTCTCTCTCTCTCTCTCTCTCTCTCTCTCTCTCTCTCTCTCTCTCTCTCTCTCTCTCTCTCTCTCTCTCTCTCTCTCTCCCTCCCTCTCTCTCTCTCCCTCTCTCTTCCTCCATCGCTCTAACATTTTCAGCACTATGATCCAATATGAATACCTATTACCTACTGACCTATTGCAAACCCGGTAAACTTAGCCCCTTCCACGAATCCGTTATTTTACTCGAATTCCTTTTCTCATCTTTATAGGCAATCCGTTTTTTTTCTCAAATAAGTAGGTACCTAATAAGGTATCTACGTAAATATATTTATCTGATGTCTATTGCCCAATAGCGTGCTATTAAGAAAAGAGATGTTTGAAAAATATGGCAAGTAAAACAAAACAGCCAGCTTTCAATAACACCAGTCACAATAATTCGCCAGACGTCCATCAGCCCGCCGCGCTCGGGCGGGCGCCTCGGAGCCTCCGTCTTGCAGATCGTGCATGCAGCGTGCAGAAGCGACGCCGCCCGGGCGGGGAGCGGCCAGCGTCGCCCCCTCCCCGCTGTGCAGCACGCGAACATCCCCAAAACCGGTCCGGCCCCCAGCCGAAGACCAGCGCCGTAAAAACAAAACCGTAAATTCGCTGTCGGCCGCTGCCGGCTGGCCCGCGGCCGGCCGGACAGGTGCTGCTGCCTACCGGTGGTCGGTGGAGTTAGGAGGCCCGAGGCCGGTGAGGTGAGCTGAGGGGAGGGGGAGGGGGGAAGACGGTGGACGGCCATGGGGGAGTAATTATGGTGTGTGAGTGGTGATTGAAGACGGACAGTCGACGCAGCTGAGCCGAGCATCTGTCAGAGGGGAACGCCAGGTGTGGAAGAAGGGGCCGTGATTTGAGGAGTCTTTAGGAAAAAAATTGTTTGGTGATGATGGCGGATGGCAATGTATGTAGATCTCCAATAACCGACGGATTACAAATCATCATACCGTGCGTAGATACCTACAGATACACAAAATATGAACTTATTGTGTAAAAATAATAATTGTCCACACTTGCGGAGCATCCTCATTGTTCTGTGATGTTTCGTGGCACACAATCACCAGCAGGCAAAGCTGTTAGACCAACAAGCATAGCGGCTTTCAAAACAAGTCTGCACATTTCACTTGAGTATTTTTAGGAAAAAACATCAATTTAAAAGACATCAGAACCTCAATCCGCCGATATTTCGTGCCGCACAAAGAGGCCATACCGTCGGCGGCTCAGTCCACCGGCTCGCCTTGGCAATACCATTTTTCCGTGCGGGCCGAGACCCGACTGATGGTCCGCAGTGGACAGGTGCACAGCGTTCCCCGAAAACGGCGCACGAGCACCTGTTGACGGGGTCGGGCCTAATGTATACGCCACGGGCCGGATAGTGACACAGAGTCAGCAGTGTCACGCCAGGCAGTTAGACACGCTCTGGATACAGAGTATCATGACATTTGGTCATGGGCGAGCTCCCCTAACTGTCCACAATGTGGGCACAAATGGACATTAAACAAACATTGCCTGTGTTGACATTCCATGGCTGTAAATCAGCAAGGTAAGCTCAAGGCCGGTGCGTGTGATTGCTCACAGCCTGAATACCGCATAAACAAAGGCCTAACTGTCATAAAACCAGCGACAATGCCAGGATATAGCGCTGCCTGAATATGTGAGAGCTAACGCATCGACAAGAATGGCTCAGAATTAAACTGCAAGGCTGACTATCAAGGGCGCTGCAAGCTCATGTAGATGATCACACGATCTTATCGGAAGGAACTGTTGCAACGCGAACCCATAATATGACAATGCGCACCGCGCAGTCTATGGCCACTGGCCACACTGGAGAAAACAGGACAAATCATTGGCGCGGCCTGTTATTTAACTGCATTGTCGAGGAAGTGTTGAACAGATGTACGTTTATTTTTTAGATTGACGATTTGGAGCAATATTTTAGATTCCCAAATAGCTGACGACTTCCCATATATTCAGCTTTGTGCGAACCCAATTAGAGAATTTCATCCTATCAAGGGCATCGATTTCTGCTGCACTGATGTTAAACACGTCAAGATTAATGAGAGTGATGTGTGAAAGACTACCTATCAGATTAGCTTCTGGAGCTACAACAAAGCTGGTAGCCTGAACAGCAAGTTCAAATGCGTTGTTTCTCGAATAGATTCTGACAGCTGCATCCGCGATCTAGGGACCAGTTTCCGCGTTGGACGGCAGGATTTCATCAGAACCGGCTTCGTTTCGGCACGACTGGTCAGTTGTGGTTCTTAGGAAGCCGGCTTAGTTGCGCTGAGCTGCGTCCCTCGGCATGCGTGACCGATTCCCTGTCTGCTAAATACTCGCTGAGCGTGAACTGGTAAACACCGTGCCTAGTGTACGAGTATACCTAAGCAGTTCAACAAACTTGCTACAGAAGCTTTTGGCTTTTTAGGCACATACATAAGAAAAAAAAATATCTTCTCATCTGAAAAATCTACCTAAACATCAATAGGTACAATTTAGCAATACCTCTGCTACTTTTTTCAGCTAAAAACTGCTAAGTGCAATAAGTCGGACAGGTATTCAATAGTCTCAATAAGCCACCTGCACCGTTCACCACTATACTGCCATAATGCCACAGTGCACTCAGCCAAACAGTGCACAGCTACAGTACTAGTCACAGTGCCAGTCACAGTGCCAGTCACAGTGCCAGTCACGCCGTTTCCAGCACTCGTGCCGTGCAGTACTGATAAAACGGCTGACCTCAGCTACCAGGATGTTCCTACCGGCATCCTACGGCTCGTGCAGGTCAACATCCGGGAACAGGACAAACGGTATTGCAATATTCACGGCAATGTGAAGAAGTCAAATGAGTAACACAATTCGCTTTACTGGGAGATACGTCAACTTCATCCAAAGCTTTAGGTGTGAAATAACGAGTGGAAATGTGCACCCGCATTATGCATAATGTGAGACAAGCATATAGTTTCTCTGACAGTTTCTGACGGTTTAGGTGGATGTGGTAGCCCTCAAGGCTCAAGACCAGAGGCATAGACCAGAGAATATGAAGGCACGCTAATGGAAATGGAATCGCGACTATGTAGGAATGCTGCCGTCATCCAATGTTGCATGTAATGCCTGCGCATTGCATATGCAATGTAGACGATGCTATATCCGGGAGAGGCAGCCGAACACTAACGAGCGCCGCCGGTGTCCAATTAATGCCTAAACGGACATGCAAAACCGTCTAATGGGACACACCTGGACTGCAGCTAGAAATATTGGATTCCTTATATGCAGAGTTATGTAAATTCTACACCATCCAAGCTAATTGAACTCGTTGAACCGGACAGCAGGCAAAAAAGCTTGGTCTTATGGCATTTGCATCAGAAATGAAGCGCCTTCTATAATGCGATTTTAAGCTCCCTTTCCATAGCCCGTTATATGTTTCTCTAAACTCCCTTCCCTTCACCTGCGGCGGAGTACCTACGAAGGCTCCTATCAACAGGCCGCTCCTCTCCATTTATGACGGTGTCCAGACTGACCGACGGAGGACCTGGCGACAACACGGGGAGTGGTGGCGGGCGGCGGCGGCGGCGGGGGCGGGGGCGGGGGCGGGGGCGGCCGCCGGCGACTCTACCGGACAGTAATGCGATACCCGTGTTCCAAGCCGACGGCGCCATTAAGATACCATCACAAATCAACGCCCCGAGGCCCACGGGCGAGACGATGTCGTTTGACGTGTGCCTGAGTGCCGGGGAGGAGGGGACGGGAGAGGGGAAAGGCACGACCATCGCACGAGGCACTCGCCGCCGCAATCTGCGAGACATTCCGCTGAGACAGCGGCGCCCTGCGAGGAAATGACTCGGAAAATGATTATCCGGAATGACCCTAAATGACCTTTATCGCACGGGATCGCAGCTTGGTCTCGTTACCGCAGATTGAGTCCGAGAGGGTCGTTTCTCAGGACGCAGGCTGGAAGGAGCAGTAGGTATATCACGAAACATAGAAGGATAGATATGAGCTCGGATTGTTGACTGGTGGTGTAGCTTCCCTTCAAATCAACAACCTCGACAGTGTTTCTAAGAACACCAGCTAGCCCGATATCCTATATCGAGTTCACAAAGTTCAGGACACAGTCATATCCTGTTTGTTCTTCGATACATCATCTTCACCGGTAATACCTGTAGTCGCGGCATCCCTCAGCCTCGGGTGCTCCCCTCTGGTGCTGTGAGCACGGCCATCCCTGCCCTAGACGCCATCCGTCAGCGTTCCGGCGCCGTCTCTGGCGCGCTGTGTTATTGTCCCCCCATTAGGCCCCGCCCCCGGGCACTCACAGCCAGCTGATGATAGGTGCCCGACCGCGGCTGGCCAGCCAATACCGCCCCAGGCGTGTCCGCCGGCTCAGCCAATGACAGGGTTCTAACGATGACCCGCTGTCCCCGACGCTTGGCGCAGGGCTCTGTCATTAGGGAGGGACGGGCAAAGGCACTGCGGGAAGCACAGACTGCGAGTGAGGGGTGATGTTGGCATTTGTGGGTGGAATGGAAGTGGGTCTTGCTCTGTCCTGAGAGGAAAACATAGTACTAGATGTAGCATGCTATTTTTGTATTTTGGTGTTAATAAGATTACGCCAACAAGAATGGACCAACCTTATCTCGAGCGTAGGATTTATCGACGAAGTGCTATCCTCGATGAAGACGTTAATGCGGCCACGATTCAAATCATTCCATTTGGTATGATAATCTGCTTATCGATCACACCGAATACCATCTACAAAACATGAGGTGTGTCAGCTTAATTTCACTGTAACGGCCACAACCAATATCAAGTTCCAATGAATTACGTTTTTCATCCATGTCGCCTGTTCCAAATATGTTCACAATTCCGACCCCCGTCAAACAAAGACCAAAAACTCAAATACGAGACAATCCCATCGGCCATCAGTAATTCGCCATGCAGAGGCGACCCCGAGCCGCGAGTAATTACTCGACCGAAGTGATGTTATCACGGTTAGTTGGCACTCAATTACGCGGGCCCCGGAACCCCCAACTATGTCCGCCACCCGGGGGCAAAAGGTCAACGGCTCACCAGCTAAGCAGTTCGCAGGGACCGAGAAACTCCCACAGGCGGAGTTAGCGAATACCGGCCGACCCTTGCTTCGTCAGAATAATATCCTCAGTCCCACGCTACACATTTAACTTCATCACACTTACCCCTCTAAGGTAGACACTTCCCCATCCCATTGTTTCCAGAGCCACCTCCTTGCCCATGCTAGATTGGATACCTGAAAGCCTCTGAAGTGTGCTTCAGGACTGATAAGTCTGACAGGTTCGTGCGCCTGTATCTCTGCGGTCGCCAGCCAAAGGTCCCGCTAACTGATAAAGAACATATCTCTGTCCGTCAGGTAAGACGGTAAGCCGTCAGAGAAGGTCATGCATCTTGTGATACAGCTTATGAATGTTTGTTCAAGCTAATGGTAAGCAGTCCACAACGGAATTTTATCCTCATCTTATCTTAGGTTGTAAATAACCCAAAAAGCCTGTTTTGTTCCATACGCTCCAATGCCAAGGCTCGAATTTGGGCCATTTCCTTCAGCTACTTGGAGAGCCTGAAATCATGTCAAATTTGTGCTTGGTCGCTGCATTCGCGTATCAGCAGTCAGCACTGTATCGGCCACATCGAGTATCCTGAATCCCACCGACCCCACCCCTCCGTCACGCTCCGCCAAGGAACCTCGTGTGCTTTCCCCGCGCCCCAGGCGGCTTCACCGGGCCCAATGTGGTCCCTCAGGGTCCCACGTGGTTCCACCGGGCCCCGTGCAGCCGGCGGCGCGCCCGGAGCGCTGCTATTGCCGCCGCTGCGCCGCTCCGAGGTGCCGATTGTTGAGCCCGCCGATCGGGGTGCGCCGCATTGTTATGCATGACGCTGCATCTCGCCTCAGGCCCGCTAGCACCCGGCACCTGGTGAAAAAATTAACAACAACTGGTGCCGATTATCTCTGACGGCGCGTAATTCCAATATTGCTAGCGAGAAATAGCACTTCTTCATAACAATAGAGTCAGAAGGCCCCTCGGACTCACAATCTTTCAACTTAATATCTGTTAGGTAAAACATTAAGGTAAACATTAGACTTGCACAATTTAGAATCAGTCTTTGCCACTCTCAGGTCAGCTTCTGTTATTTTTTTCTCTCCGTGCTGCACCTGCCCGCCTGACGGCTGTCAGAGGCAGTTCTGATCCGCACGTCAACACGCAAAGACACCCCTGCGGCCTCCCTATCCCTCCCTCCCTCCCTCTCCCCGGTCGGCCTGCCCCCGACGGCGGAGCCCCGGGGACGGGTTAGCCGTCCGACACCTCTCCGACAAACAGGCGCGCTCCCGTACAGGCGTACAAACACGCGCCCGGCAGGCCGCCCCGACATTAATCACCGCATCATTTCAGCGATCGCCGCCCGATTGTGCGCCGCCAGTGCGCGCCAATCGCCGCGAAATGGCGCGAACTGGCGCGGGGCTCGCGCGCCCCGTGAATGCACGCGCCGTGTCGGCAGTCAGTCGGCGTCATCGGGCGCTTTCAGACGTCATCCGGACGGCATTCAGCGTCATCCGAGCACGAAGTCGGCGTCAGCTGCGAATGTCAGAGGCTGGGAGCTGGCTGGGGATCGTAGCGCGGTGCGGCGGCTCGCTCAGAGCTAAGGGCATTGAGATCGGGCGGGCAGGGCGAGAGCGGAGCCAACCGGAAGCTCAAAGTCTTGGGTATTAGCCGATGATGATGGAGGACGCTGTCGGCGATGGGCAATCCTTCGTCCAAGATGAGTGACTCAGATATTCTATGTAGAAATCATTCAAACGGAAAATACAGTAAAAATCATTCAGCCAGTCCAAGCCACAACTTGTTGATCCATCATCATTTTGAGGAACTTACATATTGGTATAGGTGCGTCGCGTCATGAAAGCAATGGAGCTTTCATTCAATTCATTCACATTGTATCACAATTTTTATTCAAAAAAAAAACATGTAAAAGATCACTTAGCACTGTCTCAAAAATTGGCGAAATTCTTTGAAAAAATTGAATTTTTGCAAAAAAAAAATGTGATTGGTGGAAAATATCGTCCTAAAAAACATCAAGTAATGCTTCCCCTTACAGCAAAGGATTTGGTCTCCCTGTATTGGACGGGCTCCCCAGCGACGGCTGTTCTCAGGCGCGATCCCACTACTGCCCGACACGGGTACTTTTGGCTGCTCGGTCGCCCGCCTGGCCCGGTACGCACCTCCTTAGTCAACCTGGCGACCCCGGACTCCTCCGGGGGCCCCATATTGATGCCGGGCTTAGTGCGGACACCCGATCGACACAGACCGCCGCTGGGGAGGACTCCCGCCCTCAAGAGATCCACAAATCCACGCCTCCGGGTAGCCGGATTACAGGAGCGCGCCACCGCTCCCAGCGACAGAGGGCGCTGTGGAACTCCGTCAGTAGCGGCGTGTGCCAGGAGCAACCGGTTTGGCAGGGCGGCCGGCCTCTTTGGCTCATGTGCCCGTTGCTCAGGCCTCGCTTGACCGATGTAGCCAAAGTGCGTTGGTTGCGAACACACGTGACAGTAGGTGGACACGGTCGGAATGGTTTGCTGTCAGGGGCCTTCCCACAGGCAAAGCCGAGTGACACATTTGACCCCAGTAAGGCACCTTCATATCCTACCCCCCCCCCCCCCCTCCGTTCGTCCCACGCAGCGCAGTGTGGAAAGTGCGCCCGTTTTTACCGCCATTGCCGCGGCATTTATCTCACTCTGTCATCGCGAGGATGGCGGCTTCATTACAATGATAACGAGCCAGTCGACTGCATGACGCTGCTAACGCGGAGCTAACGCACGAGTCGCGCTCACAGCATGGACCGCTCCGCGTCACAACAGTGACTGGCGCCGCCCGCCTCTCTCTCTCTCTCTCTCTCTCTCTCTCTCTCTCTCTCTCTCTCTCTCTCTCTCTCTCTCTCTCTCTCTCTCTCTCTCTCTCTCTCTCTCTCTCTCTCTCTCTCTCTCTCTCTCTCTCTCTATCACTTCCTCTTTCATTTCTTTCTTCCCTGTCTCCATCCAGCATCCATATCAGGCCGAATGATTTCTGGTGACTATTCAAGAAATAAAGACTCGGCGTCCGTCGTGAAAAAGCTGAGCTTCTTTACATGCCTTGATTAGTAACAGTTAGTGATGAAGCCATATAAAAGCATATGCAAATATAGAACATTTGCTATCGTGAGCCATGAAAACAAGTATGAGATTTTTGGAATTACACACCATATCCCAGAACAGTTTTAGAGATAATATTACGAGATATTCGCGTTTATAAGATCAAGGCAGAAAGATGCACAATTAGCTTTAGTTCCCAGCCTAAGATATCGCTTGGATGTCTAAAGTCTTCTCTGAATTGTCGGGTGTAATCGAGCCGTTTGACCATATGCTCATTGGAGTTCGTCGTCGTAAGTGAATAGCTCGCTGAAGGGGCACCTTGAACGCTTAAAAACACTTAATAAGGAAGGACCCGCGATGTGATCCCAGATAGGTTAGAAGGCCGACGATTAAATGAGGCCCACAAGACATTTTGTAATTATACGAGCTGATTGATGGCATTTCTCCCCGAACGCTTGGAGCCATATCTGCGAAAACGCGCGTATAACCCCTGCATCATCCTCCGCACACACACATACTCACATCCCGTGAGAGGTTACCCGTATCGGCAAGGACACGGGATCCCACGGGCGCTTATTCAAATGTCAACCGCGATATTGCGTGAGGCGGCGTAATAAATGAGCAGCCCGAGGGGCGCCGTCTAATTGGCCGGCTGGACGGGCCGGCCTAACGAACCTCTGACGTCACTATACACTTTGAGGCTCCAGCGGACCCCTCCCCTCCCCCAGGTCTTGGAGTACAACTCGCCCAGTCTGCTGGTATTCGAGGCACGTCGGGGTGGCTGGGGTCGACAGCTCAGGTGTCGCGAGAGCCGGGACCCTTCCAACTGAGGTGTGCTGAAAGGTTTCAAAGGAGAGGGATAGATCAGCGCGAGGCATTGAGGCGTGTAAGGAATGGGGTGGATGAGCAGGGGAGCACACCATTGGGACGTTACGAAGGGGCAGTGGACTCGGTGGCTGCCGCGGCTCAATTTCATCCACATTGAGGCCACAGGCTGTGGTATGAATAATCTTGATCATTTCAAAAGGGATTGCATGATTTTTGAATAAAAATACATATGTTCGAGAGAAAACGTACCGTGCCGCACAGCGACGGCAGCGCGCGGCGGGCACGGCCGAGCCCCGCCGTCCACGTGGTCCTCTACAGGGCCTGGGGGGGTCATCTGGAGCACATATGTGTGCTGACCGGCCCCAGTGCGCCGGGCCGGCCGCCGCCGGCCGGCTCAGCAGTTCGCGACACGACGACGACGGCGACGCGGCTCCGCCGGCGCAACGGCGCCGGCGTCGTACGATTCGATTGAGGTGCAGTGTGTGACGAGTAATCCAGAAATAGACATTCATCTAAGAACTCTTTTGGTCCTCCGGTTAATGAAACGATTCGATCAGATACGCAATTATTAGTGAACTGGACGATTACATGAACACTTTGGTCTGCCGTGCTGGATCAGAGTAAACGACCACGAATCACACGAACATTTTGGTCCTCCGGGCCGGATGTATGTGAACTAGTGAGTGAATGGACGTACAGTCCGACGCAAGTGCAGTGAACGAGTGATGTCGGAAGCGAAGTCCGACGCAGTGATGTCGGAAGCGAAGTCCGACGCGAAATCGACCGCAAAGGCGGTCGCACGGTGTGACGCTAAATCTACGCGCAGCTCGCAGGCATGTCATACCCGCAGCGAGACCTTCGGCAGCGCAGCGTCGTCCACCATCAGCGCAGCCCGCCGCCGAGCCGCGCTAAGCAAGCTCGCAGCGGAGCAAGGCCAGCGCGCGGCCGCGGCAGAGGCAGAACTGGCACGACAGCGGGCAGCTCTCGAAGCTCAACAGCTCGCCGACGAAGCTGAACGCCGTCAGCTGGAGCTGGAGCTGCTCGAGGAGGAGGAGTATGACCACCAGTCATCTGCCGTCGACCGTCAGGCTCTAGCTCGGCCTGCTGCCGCAGCTCCAAGTGAGCCAGCTGCCCAGCTGCGTGAGCCGCTGCTGCCGGGTGACAGGTCCTCACGCACCCGGGACTGGGTGGAGCAGTCCTCCCAGTACGGACAACTGGTGAGCGCGCGGCCATACGACGACCGTCACCAGCAGGAACCGCGACGCCCGCTACAGCCCGTGAGACAGCAAACGACTCCACAGCTGCCTCGAGTGACCCTGGATAAGTTCAGCGGCTCCGCTCTGGAATGGCCGAGATGGATCGCGCTGTTCAGGGCTCTAGTGCACGACCGAGACGACCTGACTGACGTCGAGCGCCTGACATATCTCCAGGCTCATCTCACCGGGCCGGCCAAGGAATCAGTGCGCGGTATGTTGTGCGACTCTTCTCTGTACGGTGAGGCTCTGCGTGAGCTAGAGGAGGAGTTCGGTGACCCGGCGCGGGTCATTCACGCGACGATGAAAAAACTGCTCGATTCGCGGCCGGTGAAAGATGGTGATATGTCGGCTGTGACAGAGCTGTCACGTGACCTTCGCACCGCAGTCCGTGTGCTACAGTGCCTTCACTACGACGCGGACATCTCGGCTGCCACCAATGTAACAGCCGTGATCTCGAAGCTTCCCGCTGCGCTGGCGCTGAAGTGGGGCGAGCACGCTGTACACAGCGGTCTCGTCCGCCCAACTCTCGCTGACCTGGACAGCTGGCTGCGCCGCTACGTGGCCGCTGGGCGCGCGTCCCTGACCCTGACGGGCCACCAGCAATCCAAGGCCGAGGTCAACAGTGGGGAGAGCCGGCAGCGGCGTGTTTATGCGACTGCGCTAGCGCCGGCCGCGCCCCGAGAGGTCGTAAAACCGAAAATTAGTGCAATAAAGGCAGCGCCGGTCGCGAGTGAGGACGCATGTGTAGTCTGTCAGGGGGCACATGACGTAGAGCGCTGTGACAGGTTTCTGGAGCTGACAGCGAGCGAGAGAGCTGAAGTGGCCGGTCGAAACGGGCTCTGCTTCAACTGTCTCGTGCGAGGCCACATCAGCGCCGCGTGCACGTCTAGCGCAAAATGTGGTCACGAGAACTGTGGAAAACGTCACCACACGCTTCTGCACAACGGAGAGCGTGTGTTTCCACGGCGCAATGCTGCCGGCAGCGCGCCGTCACCAGTGAAACATGTTGGCACTGCGGTGGTCGAGCCACCCTGTGAGGTGCTGCTGCAGACACTGCCGATAACGGTGCATGGTCCTGCTGGGCGCTGCACAACCCACGCGCTTCTCGACCTCGGGAGCCAGGTAACGCTGGTGACCGAAGGCCTGAGCGACCGTCTCGGCATCTCTGGACCCATTGACAGTTTGGTCCTGAGTACCCTAAACGGAAGTGAACGACTCAGATCACGCCGTGTGTCCTTCGTGATCGAGCCTGTCAGCAGCGGTGGCACACGTCACGAAATACGGAACGCCCAAACGACGCCGACGCTGAGTGTGTCAAATCACGCCATGGACTGGTCACGGGAGAAGGGCAAATGGCCTCATCTCGCTGACCTGGATCTGCCGAGTACGACTCGAGGTCCAGTAGAAGTACTTCTGGGCGCTGACGTCATAGAACTGATCGTGGCACGTCAGGTGATCGACGGACCACCGGGTGCGCCGTGCGCCGTGAGAACACTGCTCGGCTGGACGGTCACCGGCCGCGCGCCGGATCGAAACCTGCCAGTCAACAAGGACGTGCATCATATCCGTGTCAGCGAGGAAACCCAGGACGCTTCGGAAGTGACTCGATGGCAACACGCGCCAGGGTCACTGAACTCATCGAACATAGGCAGCCGAGGCCGCTCGGTGGCTGAGGTGGCACCGAGCGGAGAGTGGGGCCAAGGTCGCGCCGTCCTGTCGCGCCGTCCCCAGGACCGGCCCGCCGCGCCGCCCCGCCCGACAGAGCGCCCGAGAGACGAGGAAACGGCCGAAATGAGAGCACCAGCCTGCGTCACCAGGGGAGCGGAGCCGACCATAAACCCCAGCCGGTTCTCATCATGGCTCAGGCTGCTGCGTGTGACAGCGTGGGCGCGCAGATTCGCTCACAACAGCCGCAGCCGAGCAGCAGCTGATCGGCGGACGGGACCGCTGACTGCTGAAGAGCTGAGAGAAGCTGAGCGTGTCTGGCTGCTCAGCACACAGGCCGAGCAGTTCGGCGATGAAATCGAAGCTCTCCAGCACGGAAGGCGGCTTCCCTCGAACAGCCAGATGTACCGGCTTAACCCCTTCCTGGACCCGAACGGCCTTCTAAGAGTCGGGGGCCAGCTGCGCCACGCCCAGCTCGACTTCAAGGTCAAGCACCGGGTGATTCTACCTGCTCGCGGAGACATCACTCGGCTGATCGTCACCGACCGACACAAGAAGCTCGCCCATTCTGGCGCAGAGCACGTTCTGGCTCGCCTGCGGCACCACTTCTGGGTCATCAGTGACAGGGCCGCTGTGAAGCGGTACACGCCTGCCTGCATGCCGTGCCGGAAACGGTCAGCCCAGCCAGCGCCGCCGCTAACGGGTGACCTACAGCCTTCCAAGTGGGCGAGCCGGCCCCGAGCCGCACCTCCGGACGCTCATCACACGGATGAAGTGACGCGCAGACCCGGCAGACGTGCAGCTCGACGAATTAGCGCCGGTGACAAAAGACAATCTGCCTCGCGGGCACTGGCCTGTGGGGCGCGTGGTGAACGTGTTCCCTGGCGCCGACGGCCGAGGGCGGGTGGTCGAAATGGCCACTGCCACTAGTCGCTCTAGGCGGCCGATCTCTCGTCTCTGCCGTCTCCAGTGCGATGGTGACGGGCAGTAAATGGACTCAGACGGATAATGTGTGAGCGAGTGGGGCGACTAGTGAGCCTTTTACGACCACCGTGTGCCGCTGCCGAGCAGCGTCGGAGTCTGAACATTTGTGAGTGTTAACTGCGTCCGTCATTCGTGTTAGGTTGACGTGTGCGTGTGTGAGAATGAGCCGCTCATTCTGTGCGCTGTCGCTTGTGTCAATTGTCATTTGTTTGGTGATTAGCCATTAGCTAACAGCTGTGAGCCGTTCGACAGTGCTACGCGTTCACACTGTCATAGTGCCCCTCCCGGGTCATTCGGCCGGTCGGTCTGTGCGATTAGCAGTTTAGGGCCTTAGAGTGTAGCAGCCTTAGATTGGGACCGACGCGCGGCGCAACCGATGTAGTTTACAGCCTTAGCTTTAGCGTTCGTTTATTGCTGTACGATACGGACGGAGACGCTGCTTGCGAGCAGCTGTTTGTTGTTTCGTTAATGTTTTCTCTCTTACGTTTAGAATTTCCGCGAGCGACGCGAAAATTCGGGCCGGCCATGTTCGAGAGAAAACGTACCGTGCCGCACAGCGACGGCAGCGCGCGGCGGGCACGGCCGAGCCCCGCCGTCCACGTGGTCCTCTACAGGGCCTGGGGGGGTCATCTGGAGCACATATGTGTGCTGACCGGCCCCAGTGCGCCGGGCCGGCCGCCGCCGGCCGGCTCAGCAGTTCGCGACACGACGACGACGGCGACGCGGCTCCGCCGGCGCAACGGCGCCGGCGTCGTACGATTCGATTGAGGTGCAGTGTGTGACGAGTAATCCAGAAATAGACATTCATCTAAGAACTCTTTTGGTCCTCCGGTTAATGAAACGATTCGATCAGATACGCAATTATTAGTGAACTGGACGATTACATGAACACTTTGGTCTGCCGTGCTGGATCAGAGTAAACGACCACGAATCACACGAACAACATAGATTGGCATCAAAGATTCCGTATACTTCAGCTATGTTTCGGGGATACGAAGGCATGCGCTGCGAAGAGATACGAAGGCATGAGCTACATTCGAACAAAACATGAAACGTTAGGTTTTTGCAACGACTGCAACATTACATATTCTCTAGAAAGAGCCAGAAATATGCTTACGAGAAAATGGATGAATTAATTTCGGAGAATGATGATGCAGAGTAAAGCCTTAAAAGATTCGATGCAGGCCTTCATGATACCATTTTTACATACAGTAAGCAGGATCATCACCAGGAATTCATTGCGAGATACATTTGATCTTTGTAGCCAAGATCAAGGTCACGCCTGTCGTTTCACATTATGTATGGTGCATACTTTGATCGTGTCTGCAAGATACCATATCTGTTTGACAGTGCAAATTCGCTGCGTTAATCGGATATACGAGTGTCATATGTTAAATCTGATAGGTGTTTTACGGCATGCCGACAGGTACACATGGAGTGATATGTCCCTATCACGTGGCTGCGAAACGCGCATGCATTATGCGCGAGTTTAAACAGTTTTATTAAGCTTGTCACATCCGGACCATCAAATCCATGCATCAGCCGACCCCCGGGCAGCCAAACTAGTCCAATAAACGGAGACCGACTCGGCTGTCGCGTATAAAACCCGTAGCCAGCTGCAGTGGCTGTTTATGAACTCACAAATGGGACTATCAAATGACACGGCTGGGACGGGTGGCGGCTTCCTCCCGACCCAGATTCCGTTTACGACGGTCTCCGATCGGACGCGTGCGTCTCGCAGTCACCAAGTCAGGCTCGTTTGGGCGTCTGATAACGGCTCTCCGCCTGGCAGGCCCAGTCACCAGCCTGTGAGCCGCTGTATTTACGCTGGTATAAATTGGAGTAACGGTATACGGGTCTCCAGTCTGCCGCATCCCGTAGGCCAATTAGACGGGTCCAACAGCTCGGCCGTCACATTAGGCGTCTCCGGCGGTTCTTTGGTGCGTTTATTTCGGTCACGGAGAGTCGCCGGCTCGTTGTCTGGATGGCGGTCCTGCTGGCACGAGGAAGGAACGGGTCGCGGCGCTGAGGGTCGCGCGCCGCCGGCACGGGGACAATGCCGAAGTGTGACGACTGATTGGTGCCCGCCCCTCGGTCAGGAGGACGAGGATTTAGGGGCCCGTCGCTGTAACGTGAGGACAATGAGCGAGGAATGGGGAAGAGCATGAAATACGGCCGCGCCAGAGGTGTGCCACGTGCGCGTTGTGACCCAGAACTGCCGCGACGGTCTTGAATGTTTGGTGCCAGTCCTGAATGTTTGGTGCCGCTTCAGTGTGTAACGGAATGCCACAAAGCACGTCATTGGTATGCGATGGAAGTCAATTCAAGGCATTGCTTGTATATGTTGTGATGGTAGAAGGATAATAACACAAAACGCATCTTTTTGGCAAAAAAATGACAAGCTCAATAAATTTGAACTGCATTGAGTGCATATACAAGACGCCGAACCATGTGATACAGACGAAATACATATTCAAATTCGCATTCTACGTTCAAGAACTAGATTTGCTCTCATGATCTAAGAATATTGAAGTTTGGTATTCAGAGTCAAAACAGTGGTGCTGTGGGCAACACACTGCATTCGACTGACCATGGAATACAAATGTTGTTTTTGTTTGCCGCTCTAAGGCCAGAAAATAGATCGTAAGATCAGCATAAGTATACACTGCCTCCGCAGCACTCAATTACAAATCCATGAGTCGTCTCCTGTGTGCTATTTTAGCATCCTTTTCAGTCTCTCCCAATGACTGTTATGGCCGACGTACACATTATCAGTAAAAACTCTCCTATAATTGGCAGTATACCTGCACGTGAGACCTGTTCGGGTCGGTCGAGTAGGTATCGTACGCACGTCACGCTAGACAAAAGCAAGTCGACAGGGCCAGCTTTATAAATGTCACTAAGCGCGTGCCTCCTTAGCCTCAGGGCACATTCTGTCAAGACGCATTTCTTCTTCGAACCAGGCCGTGATTTGTTCCCGCTGACAGCAGCCATTACGGCGTAACTGGATAGTTAGTGTTGAGCTGTCGGTTTGTTGCCAGTCATTGTTTTAACGGAGAACGCATCTACGCGCAGGTATGCTGCGAGCATGCGTCTAAACATATTACATATTGATAGTCATCAGTATAAGGTGTATGAAGGGCTTCCTTATGGTGTAATTATTCAAATGCTCACTTGTCTGGACGAAGTTTCGGCCCATTTGTAACAGTTAAACCTACATTTTGTCTTGGTCACAGCAGTAACTCACCATTGCCATAGTTTTACCGCCGTGCAACTGGTTCCAATATTCCCACGGCATCGCTCCGTTTACCCGAAGCTGCTCCACTGCCGTGAGACTCCTAGCGAGCAGACCCGCTATCCGTCTGTCCGAATGTACCCTCAGGCGTCGCCTGGGGCTATTTCCGACCGGTCAGTCCGGCGCACAGTCAGGGTGCCGCCGAAAATGGGTCAGTGGCGGCGGGGACAGCTCCAGTTTCGGCGGAGCAGCCGTGTGACCGCGGCCGGCGGTCATTTCACGGTCGTTTGTATTCAGCTTCCAGCGGGCAGCGGTCGCGGGATCCTGGAGGCGGACTGGGGCTGTCTGCGCCGGGCACGGGGAGGGTTTGCAGGAACAGCAGAGCTGCATCAGGAGGCAGATGGGTCACCAGTTGATATTCTGAACTCAAGGCTGCGAGGTCGGCTTCTGGCCACTGAACGAGGCTTTGTTTCTATCTGACCTTAACCCACGGGTCTGAGTCGAGCTCTGAGGTGGCGACTGTTGCGTCAAAGTTGACGGCCGAGCGAACAGAGCATGCATTAGGAATTCAGGTCTGGGCAACGCAACAGTAGCTCTGGGTCATTACGTGAACGTGCGGGGAATCGGTGGAGAACGGCTGACAATAGACTATACAATTAGCTGAGCTTGCAATAGAGGTCCTGAGGTGGTATCGTAACCCAGTTCTGGTAAGCCGAGGTTGAGAGGAGATATGAGGGGCGTGGAATTGATTGAACTCAAATGCACAACTGTTGTGAGCACCCACCGCTGTTTTCTGCATTGAATCGAAATAATCGAAATGCTAGCATAAATGCTAGCATAGCATCCGTTTTGATCACAGATGCTGTTGGTGTTAACTCACAGAATTGAATAGGTACCAAGATAGACTGCAGCAGCTAAGAGTCATTTGTATTGAGTTCGGAATCTCTTCGCAGCCAATTTAGCCCGATAGTTTCAGACGCAAGCGACTGTGTTTGTTCAAGGTCAAGCGAATCGCGAACAGACACTTTAGCCTGTCTGGCAGCGCACGAACAGCGAACATAATTGAGCGTAATGATCCAAATCGACACCGAAGGAATGCAAATTGGCAAGGGCCAAGATGACTTTTCGATTGGTCGCCCCCAGCGATGCAGGCATCACATGCGTAGAGAGGGTTCAGTTCGGTGGTTTTGCAGCCGAATTCCGCATACCGGGCAATGTTAGCTCGGTCTGTCATAAAACAGGACCTCATGCGATCCCACGTCAGCCCACATTCTTCTGCTGCCGCTCAGGGTTGTCGCGGCCAGCGGGGCCTACCCCCATGCCACCGCCGCCGGATCCGTGCGTGCCTGCTGGTGTTACCCTTCTGTTCCCGGCTGCAGTCTCCGGGAGACTGCAGTGCACCAGTGCAGAGTAGCACCGCCGGCGGAATCGGCCTGCAGCGACCAGCCGCCTCAGCATCCTCCCATCGCTCCGGTGTGCCACGATCATTGAATGGCTTTGCGCTCATTAGCCTTCGTTGTAATGGAATTTGTGCTCTTTTTCAGCATGATACTTACCCAACACGCTATGAGATTCTCTAGAAAAGCGAGCAACGATTCCTATAAAATGATAACTTTAGGGCACGGTACAGTGACTTACATCCACCATAACACAAGCATTCTAAGAACAATTCATTGTTGTAGCAATAATGCATTTTCTTATAACGACATCTTGTGTTTTACGACTGAACTAAAATATAACAAAATAATTTCACAATTCTATCCTTTAATAGTTTATGCTTGTTTCAGTCACATGCACTGCTAGGCCAGCATTATCCGCACATCGGACATGGGTGTGACATACGTAATGCTGACTTTTTAGTTCAAGGCACTCGCCTGCTTTTGCAAAATACAATGAAAAACATGATGGGCGACTTAGCTTCAGCATCCATTATAATTCACCCCGACAATCGAATGTGCTTTCATTTCTGAGCAAACCTGATGCCACCGGATGTATGCACCGCCCATGTTATCAACCTATAATCATTTGCTTCTCTGTAGTCTGGGGAAAATCCTCCACCCCTGCCGCCTATCACCCTTTCAATCTCTCCGAACCAGCACCGTGACCTCACGTGCCTTCCTCGCGGCTTACGGCTTCCAGTAGCGAATGCCTGTGTCCATCACCCTTCCATCGACCCTGCGGGGCATGAGGGTGAGGTGCGCCGTACTGCTCACCGGCTCCGCCCTCTCTCTCTCTCTCCCTCCCTCTCTCTCTCTCATTCTCTCTCTCGGTCTTCCTCATCCACCTCTCACTCACTCTCTCTATCTATCTAGAGAGATATCTATCACTCACTCTCTCTCTCTCTCTCTCTCTCTCTCTCTCTCTCTCTCTCTCTCTCTCTCTCTCTCTCTCTCTCTTTCTTTCTTTCTTTCTCTCTCTCTGTCTCCCTGTCTCTGTCTCTGTCTCTGTCTCTGTCTCTGTCTCTGTCTCTGTCTCTGACTCTGTCTCTCTCTCTCTCTCTCTCTCTCTCTCTCTCTCTCTCTCTCTCTCTCTCTCTCTCTCTCTCTCTCTCTCTCTCTCTCTCTCTCTCTCTCTCTCTCTCTATCTTTCCATACCTTCCACAGCCGCCGTGGATGGTTTTTATCCCGGCTGGCTGACGACTCGACCCTGCAAGCCCCCATTGCTATTCAGCCTTCCGGCACGTCAAACTGACTCTACTCTGTGAAAACTGGATGCACTATGTGGCATAGAAATTAGCAGCAGCATCCCCCACCACCACCACCACCACCAACAACAACAACAACATCAGCAGCAGCGGCGGCAGCAGCAGTGGCATCACTGGATCACTGGTAGTGGTGACGGCCGCGGTAAGCGGGTCAATATCTGAATTTGATACCGATCACCATTTCAGATTATGAACCACGGCAGGTTCGGTCGAGATCCGGCTGCGGTGTTTGAAATAACGATGTGTGGAGAAAAGCATCGCCCAAGCCAAGTCAATTTTTAGTTCTCAGCATCGCATTCAGCAGTGTTGTACATCTGTCCATGTCACCAAAGGCGACAAGTCACCGATACAACGAAGGGCTGATCATCTGCTCCATGAGACTGCGATCGTTCAAATTACGTCATAGGACTTCTGCAACGGTCGCTAGGCGATTAAAGTGCACTTATAGATGTACCCAGCAGCAATGTGCACCCTTAGATAGCTGCCGTCAGATCCATGCAAAATGTCTCTGTGACATTGACGGATGAGACGGACTTGATTGCAGGCGAAGAAAACAACGATAAATGAGCATGGACTGAAGTTGAGCGGCATCAATATCTGTGCTTATACCCTGTTTTTATTACCTATAGTGAAAGGATAGAGAGATGTCATGGTAAAGCTATTGAAGTAATATATGTCATTAAAAAACATTTGAACAATTATTTTTTAGACGCATTAAAATTAGATAAATTGGTGCGACAGAACAGCAGAAAAAAAAACAAATACACAGGCACACGATGCTTGATAGCACAGTCTGTCGACCAACGTGTGTACTCGTACCTGCTATTCATCGTGCACTTTCATGCAAGTACGCATTCCAATATTCGAAAGTACTTTACATGAAAAACATCTGCCATCATACAAGACAGAAGATTTTCCGTGCTGTTGTCAGAAACAGCGGGCTCAAGTCCAGCCGCTGTGTTGTTCCGTCTTTTTCTGACGAGTCCACAATGGAGAAGCTCCATCCACCGAGGTCAACAATGAGCCATTGTAACGATAGTAACTGCGCCGATCTGACGCAACATAGCCCGAACAAAAGTGTGGTCTGAGAACTGTCATGACGAAAGAAAGAAGCCACAAGGTGTAAATTTGTTGTCAAAGGTGACTCAGGAAAAAGTAACACGGGATGAAACAAGCATACAAAGGTAATTCTTATGAAATATATAGACCCACCATTCAATTACAAAATATGTTTGCAGTGGCTTGATAACCATGCTGAAGATAGACTCACTAAAGTAACGAGTTCAGGCATTTCCATTTACATTCGCGCCCTTGCATGCACCTCGCAGTGCGGATCAAATAACGCTGCTTGAAATCTCGTAACAACAGCTCCAGTAATTTCACGGTTCATCAACTCATCCGTACTAGGGGTCTGGGTCACCCCATGTCTGCACGATTTGGCGATAAATGTCGATTAAAAGATGCCTGTTTGCGACTGAAAAGCGATTAAAATGCAATAAAGTCAAATTGAATCGGAAGTCGAACTGCTGCCTCACTCCGGATTCAAACTGCATGGGTTAGAATTGCATGTTGGTCCGACATTATTGACTCCCTAAGACGTGTTTTTTTACGTTTTTCTTTATTGTAGGGTAAGGGCGGGTAAGAGTACGCGGGAGATAAGAGTACGCATCAGCTGTTTCGGTTACTTAGCAACGCGGGTTTGTCGAGTTCATGAAGTGACATGAAGCCGCCAGTGCGTGCTTGTCACCAACGGAACGTGGGCGTTGAGCGGCGACGCTGTTGAGTTTAAGACGATGAATATTATTTTCGAGCGTTATGATATTATTATGGTATGGTACAATAATTTTGATACTTGGCAGTTGAGATAAGGTACATTTCCGTGATTGTTGTGGGAAACTTGTGAGGTTATCTGGGGAAATACTGTGCAGTGCAATATTCTGTTTGCGAAGTTTTGCACAACGTTTCGGGGTTGTTTTGTGCGCGAATTGCATGTACGGTAAGAGGACGCACTGTTCAGGAGGGTAAGAGTACGCAGAATTATACATTAAATCGAATATACAGAAAAATAAAATTATTAATCTATCGCTCAATGACGTTTGTTTTGTAGGTATATCATCAATGGGGCACTGTGATACAGATGCGTACCTGAAATTCTTCCAAATACGAGTTATTCTCCCTTTTGATTGTGCATTTTTTTTAAGAAACACACGACATGATTATTTCCTGATTTATAGACTTGAAAGATTTATTTTATGTTTTTCTTTTTGGATACTAGAATTAACTTAAATGCCTTCTGAGTTTGAAGTTAAGCATTTGGACAGTACAAGCTGCATACGTGTGTGTTCATATGCTTGCGTACTCCACCCGCCTGGCGTGCGTACTCTTACACATATATGGTAAGAGTACGCAACTGCAGCGGTTCAGAAAATGTCAGTTTTAGACCACTTCCATTTACGCTGAAGGATCGTTGCCCCATGGGTTGATGGCTAATTCAATGAACTTTAATATTCCCTATTTGCAATTTCTTTCTTTCAAATATTAAATAAATGAGAGCAAGAAATCCACTAAGTGCGTACTCTTATCGACTTCACCCTACCTGAAAATATTCATCGAACATCGGTCAAAACTGAAATATATAAAGGTGCCCAGGGGATGAAAGCTGCCTGTGTCGCTCGCTCAGGGTCTTCTGTGACGTCACTCACAGGAGTTCGGCCGTGATCGGCACGGTTAAACGTGACCTGAACTTAGACGCCACTGCGAGATGTGAGGGGCGTGAGTTCACTAGCGCCTGCTATGAAAGGCTCAGACGCCAGTTGTAAGGGGCACTAGCTGCGCGAGGGGCTATATCAGTGAAAGACACCAGCTGTGAGGGACGCTGGTGCCGACTGTGAGAGACGACGGCTGTGAGGGACGCCGGCTGTGAGGGACACTAGCTGTGAGGGACACTAGCTGTGAGGAACGCCAGCTGTGAGGGACGCTAGCTGTGAGGGACACTAGTTGTGAGGGACCCAAGCGCCGGCTGTGAGGGCTGTGAGAGGCGCCGACTGTGAAGGGCGCCCACTGTGATAAGCTCCGGCTGTGAAGGGCACCGGCTGTGAGGGGCGCTGGCTGTGAGGGACGCAGGCGCCGACTGTGAGGGGCGCCGGCTGTGAGGGGCGCTGGTTGTGGGGTACGCAGGCGCCCACTGTAAAGGGCGCCCACTGTGATAGGCTCCGCCTGTGACGGGCGCCGGCTGTGAGGGGCGCTGGCTGTGAGGGACGCAGGCGCCGACTGTGAGGGGCTCCGGCTGTGACTGATGACCCGTTACGATATAAGGACGGCCATGTAGTCGGCAGCTCCGCGCCCACACAGCCGCCAGCCGACGCGTGAGATGCGTGGTGACGAGCCATAAACCGTGCCAGCCGGATTGTTTACCGAGCGCCGTGCAACGCCTCCGCTCGGCCCGTCAATGGCTACGACCTGCGGCTGTTTATAGTTAGCCGCCTGTGCAGCGTCGTTTATTGCAGCTGGAACTGCAGCGGCCGCCAGACACGGCGTCGACAGAGACAGCACAGAGCACGGCCATTCCAAAATTAACTGCTCGAGAATTACAGCACGTACTGTATGTCTTGCAGCGCTGCACTGTAGCAGTCTTAGCGTCATCAATATTCAGCTCGGCGGTATTCTTTAGAAACATTGCAAAACATCGCAACAACATCCATCAGTCGCTCGGGCACGCTTCTTCTGTTTGCCAATCAACTCCATCAGATATTTATCTCGGACGGGGCGGGCACTAATCCGGTGCGTGCGCTACGCACAGTAATCCGTCTGTCCGCCGCGGCACCGGTCAGTCAACTTTTCGACTTATGTCAGCGCCAGGCCTGAGGACGGGGATAGAGGCGACGGAAGCCTCCTCAACCATCGCCTGTCGCCTCGGGACGGCGTCCCGTCCTCCCCGGACCTTCCAAGCGACAAGAGACGACCTTTTTGCGGTGAGCGTTCCTAATTGAACGGCCGTGCCCGGCGCGGCGAGGAGACAAAAACGACTGGCTTCTGTGAAATCACGCTGCGCCCATCCTGCGGCCGGGTGGCAAAAACGCTCACCCGTCCAACCGACCGTCAGGTGCGGGGACCGCGAACGACTCTGTAGAGGTCCCGGGTCGCAGAGGGTCATACCGCAGAGTTTGTTTCTAAAATGGTGGTGGAAATGGCAAAAAAATATGACATGGTGAATAACGCTCATTCAGGCTGCTGTAGTAACAACTGTAGTGACTTTCTTTCATTTGCCTTATTTTTGTTGTAGCATGATCAAGAAAAGTATCTTGCCTTTCCAACTGTATGCAACGTCACAAGCTCCGGAAAAATTGCCCATATTCTAGCATTTTCAAATATCGATCCGTGCGTATAAGCTTTACTCCAAGTTGCGATTTAACTTAAGTGTGAAATATTCCAGAGTACAAACTTCAATTCGTCGTGGTGGACGGATAAGGAAGGTCGCACTATCGCCAAGGTTATATCGTGATTTACAAACTGTTTTCCTGTCTTGTTATTCACGTCAACTGCAGCCGAGAGTCATCCAATTCAAAAACACTTCCTGCATCGACAGAATCGTGACGGCCTGAGCTGTAAATACAAAGTCACGTCATTAACTGGCGAGAAACATCACACTGCGTGGCAGCTGGTAATTAAAACCCAGAAAATGAATGGTGCATCGGTAATACGGTATCCAGCGCGCTGCACTGGGCCTTCGCCGCCTTTCTCCAAACGTGGCATATGAAACGGGTCACAATCGCAGGCGACCCGGTCAAAGGAAAACTGCACGACTTCTCTCGGCGCTGTGACGTAAGACCGTCGTGATCTCCACGGTTCCAATTAACAATATTACCGGCCGTTTTCACCTATCAAAGCCTCTAAACACGGCTATTCATTTGCATTATGGACTCTGCTAACTGCCCTTTGCCCTGGCTCGTACACCTAATGTATTTTCTACATGTTCAGTTTGCCACGTCAACGGCTCGCGTGACCGAAAGGTGACCGGCCTTTCGTCGGGGAGGTTTCGGAGTGGGTAAGGTTCGATTAGGGGAGGTTCGGGGAGGGGAGGACAGCGGACACCACGTTCGCCGTCCTGTTCGGCCCGCCCCCTTCATTATACCCCCACGGAGGCTGTCTGCAGACATGACCGGCCGACTGAGGAGGGTGAAGGGGAGGAGGTGCAGTAGAAAAACCGGGGTGCGCGGGCCGGCGGCGGTGCCCGGGGCGGCCGGAGGAGCCGTCCGAGCGGCGGTCGTAATGCCGCCTGATTGCCGGGTGGCGGGGATGGCGGAGGGCCGAGGAGGGCTGGGGAGGGCTGGGGAGGGCTGACGAGAGGTGAGGGGAGCGGTAGGACAGGCCGGCAGAGCGAAGAGAGCTCTCCGCGGAGCGAGGAGTGGCCGATCATAAGAGGGCCGGCTCAGACCGGAGTTCGATCGGACGTCACGCGATGTTCCGATCGTTGCCGAGGTTATTGACTTGCACTGGAGCTGAACTGCCTCGGCAGGCAGCGTGGTAACTCGTCCCAGTGTAGTTTCACATAACAAATGTTCATTGTTCTGAGAAGTGCATTGTTCTGGCACGGAATATTGAAACAAATGTGACATTTGAATCTGTTTTGTTTTCTGTATCGCTAAAATAGACCACAGTTAACCTTAGCTGCATCGTCTCGCCAAACAAAATAATAATTAGCACTAAGTCTTCGGAAACAAACCAAACTCCGTCGGTGCCCAAAAACGTCCATTCCTATTGTCCGTGCTGCTCAAGCCACAAAAAACCGGTTCACTCTCTGGGACCAGCTTTATCACAGGCGTGACGGCTATATCCGCGCTATCTTCGTTGGATCCGTCTGAAAGCAGGCAAATGCATTATGCAGGGACAAAGCCTCTCTGCCAGGCAGACACACATTGGCGGTAAGGCACGGCAAAGCCAGCCGAACATTGAACAGTAGCTTTGAAGGCCACCGGTGAATAGCACAGCTGCCGGTTATGTAAGAGCGCCATCTCAA